>NC_029793.2:99239865-99265760 GCF_000816755.2 Arachis ipaensis
ACACAACATGTCCTAGTACAATCCCTTGTTTAACCATAAAGTGGCATTTTTCAAAATTTAATACCAGGTTTGTACTGACACATCTATCTAACACTCTAGATAATCCATCTAAGCAAATGCTAAAGGAATCGCCATAAACACTAAAATCATCCATAAAAACCTCCATACAGTCCTCAATAAGATCAGAGAAAAGACTCATCATGCACCTCTGGAAAGTAGCTGGTGCATTGCACAAGTCAAAGGGCATTCTCTTGTAAGCATAAGTCCCAAAAGGACACGTAAAAGTGGTCTTTTCCTGATCCTCAGGAGCTATATGAATCTGGAAATAACCTGTGTAACCATCTAGAAAACAATAATGCGATTTACCTGACAGGCAATCCAGCATTTGATCAATGAATGAAAGAGGATAGTGATCCTTACGGGTTGCTTGGTTGAGGCGTCTGTAATCAATGCAGACCCTCCAGGCGTTCTGAACTCTGGTTGTCAGGAGCTCTCCATGCTCATTTTTCACTACAGTGACTCCAGACTTCTTTGGCACCACTTGTACTGGGCTTACCCATTCACTGTCTGAGATGGGATAGATGATGTCTGCCTCTAGTAGTCTGGTCACTTCCTTTTTGACAACATCTAGGATAGTGGGGTTCAGTCTTCTCTGGGGTTGACGGACAGGTCTTGCTCCTTCTTCTAAAAATATTCTATGCTCACAGACTTGAGGGTTGATGCCTACTATGTCTGCCAAACTCCACCCAATTGCCTTCTTGTGCCTCCTCAACACACCAAGTAGCTGCTCTTCCTGTTGAGAAGTGAGTTTCCTTGCAATGATCACCGGAAACTTCTGCCCGTCTTCAAGGTAAGCATATTTGAGGTGTGGAGGAAGGGGTTTTAATTCTAACTTCTGATCATGTTCAAGCTCTGGGTTGTCTGGAGCTGGTAACAGTGGTAAGGCATAGTCATTATCCTCTGAGAATGTCCCCACACTTGGACCTTGTCCTGTGTGCTTCTCTTCAAATTCCTCCTGATGGACTTCAGCCACGGTTTCATCTATAATGTCACACTTGAGGATGCTTCATGACTCCATTCAGATTAAAGATCGCTACTCGGCCATCTATTTCAAAAGAGTATATTCCTGAAAAAGCATCTAATTTAAACTTTGAGGTCTTCAAGAATGGTCTTCCGAGTAGGATTGATGATGGCTTGTCTGAGTCATTTTGGGGCATTTCCAGGATATAAAAATCAGTGGGGAACGTGAGTCCCTTAATGCCTACTAGTACATCTTCAGCAACTCCAACCACTGTAATAATGCTTTTATCTGCTAACACAAAACGAGCTGCCGATATTTTTAAGGGAGGGAGCCTCAAAATATCATATATAGACAAAGGCATTATACTTACACATGCTCCTAAATCACACATGCAGTCAGAAATTATCACACCACCAATAGTACAATTAACTATACAAGGACATGGGTCACTACACTTTTCAGGTAAACCTCCCATTAAAGCAGATATGGAACTTCCTAAAGGAATAGTTTCTAATTCATTAATTTTGTCTTTATGTATACATAAATCTTTTAGAAACTTTGCATATTTAGGTACCTGTTGAATAACATCAAAAAGGAGAACAGTTACCTCAACCTTTTTGAATATCTCTACCATTTTTGGATCAGGTTCTAGCTGCTTCCTGGGCTTCCTTGCAAGTTGTGGAAATGGGATGGGAGTGGCGTTTTCTTTAGTGTCTGCGCCTTTTAGTGCCTCCTCCTGTGGTTGCACTTCTTCTTCTTCAGCTATGTCCTATATGTTCTCTTCCTCTTCAACATCTTCTATTTCCACTACCTCTTCAGCTGAGGCGTGTTCTGGTGGGTTTGGCTCCTCTTGATTCCTCCCCTGCAGTATGGTTCCGGACCTCAGGGTGATGGCATTAATACCACCCTTGGGATTGGGTAATGGTTGAGAGGGAATCCCACTGGAACTCAAAGGTTGATTATTGGAGTTATTCATTGAACCAATCTGTGAGACAAGAGCTTGCAAAGTAGCGGTCAGACCATTTAGAGTGGCATTAATGTTATTTTCCATGGTCTGTTGTCTCCGATTAATAGATTATAGTAAGTCATCATTGGCAGATGCAGAAGGATGGGTAAATTGAGAGGTCTGCTGTTGGGTATTCTGTGGTCCTTGGGATTGCCTTAGGTGTGGTGCTCTGTAAGGCTGATTCTGAGTCTACTACCTGTTGTTATTGTTATTCCACCTCTGATTTCCCTGATTATCTCTGCCTCTTCTGTTGTTGTTGTTGTCCCTCCAATTCTGGTTAGAATTGTCTTTCCATCCGTGGTTGTAATTGCCACCTTGATTGTACCCTTGGTTGGGGCGGTCATAGAAGTTATGTGTGGCTGCCACGGTGTTGTCTTCCTACTGGAGCTGCGGACATTCATCAGTATAGTGGCTATAATCAGCACAGATTTTGCAAACTCTCTATGGGACTAACTGTTGATTTTGCTGTGCAGGAGAAGGTTGAGCTTGCTGAACTTGTTGTTGATTCAATTGCATTTGCTTCAGCAAGTTGGTCATTTCACAGATACTCTGAGTTAAAGCAGCAGTCTCTCTGCTAGAGGATACTTCTGCAACGGCTTTTGCACGGCCTTATTTCTGCCTGTGATTTCTAGTAGATTCAGCTAAGTCGTTGATCAATTGCCATGCCTCATCAATGGTCTTGTACTTTTTCATAGACCCATTGCTAGCACTTTCCAATGTGGTCTTATCTTGGGGCCTTATTCCTTGTGTGACATAATCGAGTAACACTATCTTGTCAATCATATAGTGGGGGCAAGCTTCCAGAAGATTATTGAAGCACTCCCAATATTCATAAAGCGTCTCGGATTCATCCTGAACAATCATGGAAATATCTTTCCTCAGTTTATCAGTAACTTCAGCTGGAAAGAACTTTTCCAATAATTCTCTTCTCAGTGTATCCCAGTTGGATACAATTGCTGCTGGTTGAGTGTAGTACCACTCTCTTGCCTTTCCCTCAAGAGAAAACGGGAAAGCTTTCAGCAAAATTGAAGTTTCATCTGCACCCTCACGCTTGACAGTAGAACAGGCTGCCTGAAAATCTCTCAGGTGCTTGATAAGCTCTTGAGCAGATAAGCCATGAAACTTGGACATCAAATTGAGCAGTGCGGTCTTTATCTCAAAGTCTGTAGCTACCGCTGGGTGATGCGCTTGAAATGGTTGCATTGTAAAATCAGGGGCTCCAGACTCCTGGATAGTAACTCTCCTGGCTGCTGCCATGTTACCTGCGCGTGAAACAACCAAATCAGTAGAACGGGGTTGGTTTTTTTCTCAAATGACGTTTCAGATCCGCCCTCAGAGAGGACTAACCGACGCCGAGCTTGCCTTATTCGTGAAATAGTTCTTTCAATCTCAGGATCGAATATTAGCAAGCTTGGATCAGGAAGCGAACGTGTCATCTAACGAAAGAAACAAGCAGCTCATAGTAGCAAAATAAAATAAAATGCAAATAAATAAATTCTAATTAATAACTTTAGCACTCTATTGCAACTCCCCGGCAACGGGCGCCAAAAATTGATGCGAGCGGAAATTGGCGAGTTAAGAATGATTATAAAATATGCGTTGCAAGTATAGTTCTCAACCAACCAGAAATCCACTTATCAATTTAGAAGGGTGTCACAGAAATTAAAATCAAAATACTAGGAGTATGAATCCCAGGTCGTCTCCCAACGAGTTGCAGAAAAGTGTGCTATTTTATTAATCAGATATTTTCAAAAAGGTTTGAGTTGAATGGCAGAAAATTAAATTAGAGAATTTATATAATTTTAAATAAAAGCCTTGACTGGGAGTTGATTAGCTGGAAGTCCTGTTCTTGTTGCAGTACTCTCAAGATTAATTGATAATTGGGGGTTATTATATTTAGTTGTCCCTTACTAAGTAAGGGAAAGTTAAACAAGTTGGAATGATGTATCTATCCACAAGTTCCAATCCACTCTTGGGAGGATTGGTGTTAATGACTAGAGAGCAATCCAACAATAAACCCAATTGCAATCTTTCTCTTGAGCATTCCAACTCAAGGGTAGGTCAATCAATTCCCCATCAAGTTAGGGAACTACTCGCTCATTGTAAATGAAGAATTCATAACATAAGAAATGGAATTAAATAAAGACATGATAAATAATGATCAAAAGATTAACTAAAAATAAAAGTAATTCTTGTATTAATAAATGCTAAAATAATCCAATAGTAAAATTAAGTAAATTAAGGAACATGGAAGAGTAAGAGACAAGTAAAGAGAACAAACTAGAATGTCGAAGTCTTGATGAGGCAATAACTCTTCTCAATATTCCAATGCAAAAACAATGAACATAACAAATCCTAAAAACTATGAATGTGTAGAGAGAAAATCTAGAGGAGAGGAAAACTAGATCTCCAAACTAAAACTATGCGGAATGAATGTTGTTGTTGGTTTCTGCATGTTCTCTGGCTCTAGTCTACTTTTTTAGGCCGAAAACTGGGTCAAAATAAGGCCCGAAATCGCCTCCCAGCGATTCTGTAGATTATGCAGATCGCGATGTCACGCGGTCGCATCATCCATGCGGCCGCGTCATTCGGCTTTCTGCTTTGCCACGCGGTCGCGTCGTCCATGCGGCCGCATCGCTTGTGCTATTCCATGCCGCGCGGTCGCGTCATCCATGCGACCGCGTCACTGCGATTTCCTCTTCTTCGCGTGGTCGCATCATCCATGCGGCCGCGTCGCTTCTCGCTGGTCATCTCCTCAATTTCTTGTGTTCCTTCTATTTTTGCGAGCTTCCTTTCCAATCTCCAACTCATTCATGCCCTATGAAGCCTGAAACACTTAATACACAGATCACGGCATCGAATCGAATAAAAGAGAAATAAAATACATAATTAAAAGTCTCTAGGAAGCAAGTTTTCAATCATGCAGTAACTTTAGGAAGGAATTACAAATGTATGCTTATTTAATGAATAAGTAGGTAAAGATCATTATAAAACCACACAATTAAACACAATGTAAACCATAAAATAGTGGTTTATCAGATTACTTTGTCCTTCGTAAAAATGGCCAAGGACCGGGTTGGGAGTTTACTCAAAGAAAAAGTGAAGCTGCCAAGCTGGCGCCAAACACTGAGCTTGGAGTTTGGTGCCACACATCTCGTGATGCGTGCAAGGCCTCTGACTGGTTGGCGCTAAACACCCCGTTTTGGCGTTTAACGCCAGGAGCTTCGTAATTCATGCAACAATCAGGTGCTAGTGGCACCAAACGCCGAGCCTGGCATTTAGCGCCAGGAAGACAGTAAGGCCACAATTCATCTCTGCCTCAGCCGCGCTAAACGCCGAACCTGCCGTTTAGCGCCAACACCGTGAATTTGGATTTTAAAGAAGGCTTCGTTGGATGAAGATTTTGTTAATATTTTATTTTATTTTATTTTTTGTTTATTTTTATAACCAAACACAATCTTTTAGGATTTAGATATTATTTTATTTTATTTCTTTTATTTTTAATTCAAAATCAATCAGGTTAGACATAAAAGGGAAAAGATTTAAGCTTTCGGGCCTCTTCTTCTCTTCTCTTCCTCATTCTACAGTCTACACACTTTTGAAACCTAGTTTTCTCTTTAGATATTATTTTATTTTTTTTATTTTTAATTCAAAATCAATTAGGTTAAATATAAAAGGAAACAAGATTTAGCCCTTCGGGCCTTTTTTTCTCTTCTCTTCCTCATTTTGCAGTCTACACACTTTTGAACCCTAGTTTTCTCTCTGAACCATGAGCAACTAAACCTCCCCTCTTAAGGTTAGGAACTCTATTTATTCTATGGATGAATACTACTGTCACTCTATTTTAATTAATATATTTATTTAAATTCAAGAATTGCCTTCGTTCTTCATCTTATGAATTTGAGTGTATTGGAAGATAACTCTTTTTTTACATGAATTCTTGTTGATTCTTGGAAAAGATAACTCACTTGAATAACATCTTGAAAGTAATTCCTCCTAAATCACTAATTGCTTGGATTTAACGTGATACATGACATATAATCATCTTATATTTGGGTAATTAGGGTTTTGTGGTTAATAAACTAGGATCGGACCTAACCCTTTAATCCAAATTAGGTGACCAAAGAATTGGCGGTTGATTAGGTTAGAGAAGACTAAATTACTAAATAATTATGGTTTAGTCAATTGCAATTTGCCGTGAATTGAATCTTTGCATGATTAAAGTAGTTGGTAAGAAATAAAAATCCAAACAAATAAACATCTCTAAAACCTTAACTGTTCTCTCACATAGTTTTCACACCAAATTTACTAATTGCTTTATCAATTCCTGAATTATTGTTTGATGTAAAATTAAAACCCAAAATACTTTTTTCTGCTTGTCTAACTAAGTGAATCATTCAACCATTGTTGCTTGGTCCATCAATCCTCGTAGGATCGACCCTCACTCACCTGAGGTCTTACTTGGTATGACCCAGTGCACTTGTCAGTTAGTTTGTGGTATTCTAATTCCGCACCAATGATCATCCAAAAGAACGAATATGATTACATGATTGTGTAAAATGTTTTACCATATCAGTACATCAAAATTAAACTCATTTATCATTCAATAAAGTTGTTTTGACAACAAAATTATTTCCACATATAAAAAATTGGATAATTTACTGAAAACCTATAATTTTTCCAAAAAAAAGAGTGGAAAACTAGTCTCCTAAGGAATAGAGACAAATTCTATAATTTCAGTAACAAAAAGGTTCTATAATTCCTCAATTATGTTAAAAATTTGAATTATATTCTTTTACCCATTGTTATCAAAATCAGACCGAACTAGCCTGTTCGATCGAAAAATTAATAAACTAGAAATTCAACTGGTTTGGTTTACTATATGGACAATATTAGCACTTGAGCCATTGAAAATCGGTCAATGACAGTCAAATTCATTGAAAACCGGAGGGTTTGTGCAGAGCCATGTGCAAAAATTTGCACGAGTACATTATATAGAGACGCTCTAATGGGTGCATAAGAAGAACACCCTCCATAGTACCATAAATGCAATTGAGAGACAAAAAAGGGGGGTTCTTTTCATATTTTTCCTACCTGCTAAGTAACTTCATATCACTTTTGATACGCTAATTAAGAATTGATACTGATAACTTTGTGGCTGACATAAAATGAATTTAAAAGGGAAACTTTCCAAGAGAAATTAGCAATAATATCAAATCAAAATGTCAAAGCTTCAATTTGTTAGGTAAAAAAAAACTCTTTAAGTATGTAGATATTCCATTTATATATCAGTTTCTTATTTTCTGAAGGTATGTCGGGAGCAGAAAGTGTTGATATATAGTTTGTAAAAAAAGCTAATCAACTTAATACGCACAATATGCTAACACATAGTTTGTACAACAAAGCTAATCAACTAGTCAATTGCCAAATCACAGTATGCATCAAGATAAAGAATGTACCTTTTTTATTTACCTTCTGAGATGAAGATTGATCAGCTTTTGCAAAATGTGCAAATAGATCAGTCTGCTGTAAGAGATACTTCAGTCTTCCTTTTCCTATATTGTTCTGTTAGAATTATTTAGTTATCAATAACATGAACATATTACAATAATAAGAAATAAATAAGCACATCTACACCCACCATGTCGGCATCTATGCATGCATTTTGTGCATCCAATATCTCCTGAATCTTCTGCTTCTTCATTTTCTGCATCTCTTCCAATCTAGCTTTCTCATGCTTGATAGGATCAACAGCATCTACACCCTATTATCAGAACACACAAAGTTAGACTTCCAGGTAGATTTTATCCACTTAGCATAGAAGTAGCATACATTCAAATATGTTAGAATGGAGACAAACTGACAACTAGAACACGTTATCCATTGGTGAAATCTTATGAAAGTGAAACTAAGACAGCAGACTTATAAATACCACCTTCACTAGCTTTAGTTTATGTGAATTACATTGCAACAATTTCATCATCAAAGAACTTCAAACAAAGAAAGGGTACCTCAGCACAAGATTGTTGTTGTATAGTAATTTCAGACGCAAACCTCCTAAAATAAATTAATTATTTAATATAAATAAACATAAGTCTTTCGATCATGCTTCAATTGGTCACCTAGGAATTTGTGAACAGAATTGAAAGAAAGCTGAAGAAACATATAATCAGAATTTTAATAAAACATAGATTCAGCACAATGACATGGATCACGAAACTCAGCTCCCGGAGCAAACTCCCTAACACGAACATATTTTAACATATTCCCTCACGGCCTGTGAAGGGTACAATGAGACTATCAATTTGTAGACTAAGAATATACATAGAGAAAAAGATCAACAGCCAATGGAAAACAAAGCCATTCTAACTTCATTATGCATGCATAACTGCTGCAAGTATATTTAACAATATCAGGCCTTTAATGAATATAACTCGAAAAAATAATTATTACTTTTTTTGCTTAATTTTGTGAGGAAGCTCAACTAAAGTTGCCATATACTCTAGCAAATTAGCAGCAACAAAATGAACACACACAAATAGTAGACTCCTATTGAAATCACAAAAGCAAATTCGTCGTGATAATTAAGCACAAGAATGGCAGAAGTGCATTACTATACTATAACTAAGGGAAGCAAAAAGGAATCTGTTATGTAGCCAGTCTGAATGAATACGAGGATTAGAAATGTTCATACATGTTCACTTTTTCACAAATTACAAGCAAACAGAGATGGAAACGTTGCAGCACATAGAATACTTCGTATGTCATGTAACAGATGGTTAGAATCAACCCTTGTTTGTAATTTTCCACATTTGGATTTCTGATAAATTTATTTTTAAAGATGATTGCATTCTTAAAAATTAAAATATTACCCCCATAGAAAAAAGAATATCAATTGTTACTTTTTCCTAATATCTGATGTTGCAAGTGTGAGGAGTAGTGTATGAAATTAGTCCCACATTAAAGAAAGCAAGGAAGAGTGAGGAGTTTATAAGATGAGAGACCCACTAACTTACTACCTTAAGGTTTTGAGTTGGATGTAGTGTCTTCTCATCTTATGTTCTCTCACTTGATTCCTTTCCGAAATCTCCCTGGTGGTTGAGAGTTGCCCAATGCTGGCCCAACAAGTGGTATCAGAGCCGATGGTGGCCTAACAAGTGGTATCAGAGCTGATGGTTAATCGGTCTGGTTTAAGGAGTATTCAAGGTGAAGCATCGAAAGTCTTTCCAGCAAAAGGTGGTCCGAACGGTGATAAACTCAAATTTTTTGGTTTATCTTGTGCTTATTTCAGGGGATTTTATCACCTTTTCCCACATTTATTCAATGAATTACCATGATTTTTGTAATTCTCCCTTAATTTGTGCTTAAGTGTAAAAACATGCTTTTTAGGCCCTTAAATTGGTGATTTTAGTTCACTTTAATTCCATTCGATGTCTAATGACAAGTCATCTTAGCCTAGTTTTTACTAGTCTTTTTCTTTTATTTTCAATTGATTTTATGCACTTTCTTGAGCCATAAGTAAGCCAATTGGGTAGAATTTCATGTTTCCTTTGATTTAATCAACCATGGATAAATTAATGCAATTTCATGAGATTTTGTGCTATAATTGTCATATATTATGAAAGAATAACAATCTCATGATTTTGAGTATAGCTTTGATGTGCTTGGTTGATTAATGATAGGTGAAAAGAGATTTGAAGAAGGTTGAAGAAAGAAGAAATGGCAAGGAGCAGGAGAGAACAAAAAGCTTGAGCAAAAGCTTGCCTCAAACTTTAGCTCAAACTTTTGGAAGAATTGAATTCACCCTGGAGGAGCAAAAGCTTGCGCCAACGTTTGCCCTCAAGCTTTTAGGCAAACGTTGGCGCCACAACAAAACACCCAGGAGAGCAAAAGCTTGCGCCAACGTTTGACCTCAAGCTTTTAGGCAAACGTTGGCGCCACAACAAAACACCCAGGAGAGCAAAAGCTTGCGCCAACGTTTGACCTCAAGCTTTTAGGCAAGCGTTGGCGCCACAACAACATGAAGGGGTATACTTCCAATAAGAATAACTTGAGTTGTAGATGTCCAATTGAGGTGATTCCAATTGAATTAGAAAGCTGACGTTCAGAGCTTTCCAACCATATATAATAGTTTATAGTGGACATAAAATTGGCAACTTGACAAGAGGGCAAAGTAGTACCCCAAGAGGCATGCAAGAGGGATCCACGTTTGGCTCAAAGTTTGACCTCAAACTTTTGCTCAAACGTGGATGGCAGCAAGGAAGGCTAGCTGATATGAAAAGTTTGAGTAAAAGTTTGACCTCAAACTTTTACTCAAGCTTTTTTGGTTCATGGCTCGGTTCACAAATGGGTTTCTCTCCAACTCCAAGAGCAATCAACAGAGGCTTTTGTCAACCCAATTCCATCAAGAGCAAAGGCCCAATTCAAGGCTTGAAGATCATTTGAAGAGAGTGTATAAATATCTTAGAATTTAAGTTTTTGGAGAGCTTTTTCCGTTTTAGTTTTGCTGAGTGATTTTGGGGAGAGCTTTTGGTTAGACGTTATTGGGAGATTCTGAGTCTTGGGGAAGGGAATTGAATTCTCTTTCTCTTAGTTTTCTTAATTTCAATTTCATTTACACTTTGCTTGAATTTTGGGTGTTGAAGAATTGAGGAAATTCTGTCTCAATCTCACCTTGAGATCTCTCTCTGTTTTGATTTACTGCATCATTGAAAATTTGCGATTTCACTTCTTTTCTTCTACTGCTGGATCTTTACTTTTCTTGCAATTGAATTCTCAATTTGGATCTAGGAAGCCATTGAGATCTAGACTTGGTTATCTAGTCTCTTGAGTCCTGAGATCTACATTTTTCAATTTCAATTTCCTTGTTCCATTGCTACACCAAGCTTATTTTCATTTTCATTTACAATCCTGTTTAATTGAATCCATCTTTTACATTTCTGTTTGTTGAATATTACTGTTCCTTGTTTAATTTCTGCAAATCACACTCCCAATTCCCTTTATAATTCAAGCCATTTACCTTTCTTGCACTCTAAGATTCTGCAATTTACATTTCTTGCGTTATAAGTTTCTGCCATTTAATTTCTTGTTCTTTAAGATTCAGCACATTTACTCTCCTGCTCTTTCCTTTACTGCAATTTCCCCTCTTCCCTTTTACTTTTCATGCAATTTAGTTTCTGCAAATTACAAATCACTCAACCAAATCTTGATTCGCTTGACTAAATCAACCACTAAACTAAAATTGCTCAAATCCTTCAATCCCTGTGGGATCGACCTCACTCCCGTGAGTTTTATTACTTGATGCGACCCGGTACACTTGCCGGTTAGATTCGTGTGTTTGGAATTCGTTTTCCAAAAATACACATCAAGTTTTTGGCACCGTTGCCGGGGATTAAAATAGATTGACAATGATTAAGTGAAGTGGAGATCTAGATGAAGCACCTTTTTCTTTTCTGTTTCCTTATTTTTTGACTAACCCACTAACTGTTTGAATGTTTGCTTAAGCTAACTAACATTTCACTTCAGCCATGGATTGAAGTGTTATTGTCTTTCTGGTGTGTGATTTTTATGCTTTGGTTGTATGTCAGGTACAAGGAGAATTACACCCACTTTTTGTGAACAAGATGAAAGAACCCTCAAAAGATTAAAAAGAGCTGAAAGAGGGAAAAATATTGTTGGAGAAGCGGAATCGGAAGAAGAGTTCCAGGATATGGAGGAACATCTAACAAATCCACCAAATGGAGCTGAAGGAGCAGCCAATAACAACAATAATCCACCACAGAGGAGAGTTTTGGCTTCCTACACGTGTACAAATCCTAGACATTGTGGGAGTAGCATTCTGACCCCAAATGTTAATGCAAATAACTTTGAACTAAAGCCACAACTCATTACCTTGGTTCAAAACAATTGTTCCTATGGAGGAGGGCCACTTGAAGACCCTAACCAACACTTGTCCACTTTCTTAAGGATTTGTGACACTTTCAAAACCAATGGTGTGCACCCTGACAGTTACAAGCTACTGCTATTTCCATTTTCTCTCAGAGACAAAGCCACTCAATGGTTGGAATCCTTCCCAAGAGACAGCATCAACAATTGGGATGATTTAGTAACCAAGTTCCTTGCCAAGTTCTACCCACCTCAAAGAGTTATTAGATTGAAGACTGAAGTTCAAACATTCACTCAAATGGATGCTGAACCCTTGTATGAGGCATGGGAACGATACAAAGCTCTAATTAGGAAGTGTCCACCGGGAATGTTTAGTGAGTGGGATAGATTGCAGAATTTCTATGAAGGCTTGACATTGAAATCTCAAGAGGCTTTGGATTATTGCAAATTCAACAATAATTTGAGCAAATGGCCAAAAGAATTGATGGCCTACAAGTAGCATCAGTGAGTGCCACAAGCCAACCAACAACCCCTTGGGGGCAGAATGAGGAGAACCAAGAAGAACAACAATAAGAGCAAGTGCAGTATATGCACAACTAAGGATCAAATGAGGTGTATGGTGACACCTACAATCCATCCTGGAAGAATCACCCAAACCTCAGATGGGGAGACAATCACAACCAGAACCAACAACCATGGCAGAGGAACTCAAACCAAAACACTTCAAGAAATAACCAAAACCACAACCAGCAGCAAACTAACCAAAACCCTTACAGAAAACCTCAAAACAACTACCCCAACTCCAACCATTATCAATCCAATAACCAACCCATCAACCAAAATGCCTACCATCCACCATTCACATCTCACAACCCACCACAAGCATCACCAGAATCTCAAAGAATCACTAACTTGGAAACCTTGATAGACAAAATGTGGAAACACCAAGAAATGACAACCAAGAACCATGAAGCCTCCATGAAGAGCCTAGAGAGGCAGATTGGACAAATCTCCAAGCAGATTTCTGTTGAGAGACCTTCAAGCTCACTACCAAGTGACACCATTCCTAATCCAAAAGAAGAGTGCAAAGCTGTACAACTAAGGAGTGGAAAGATATTGGTAGAAACAACAAGGAGGTAACCAAGAAGCCTTTGGATAGTAACAAAGAATCATCAGAGAAAGGGGAAGCTAACAATGAAGACATGACAACAAGAAGAAGTGCCCCAGAGAAGCTCAAAGAGAAAGACAACCAGCCACATAGTTCAAAGGAAGTGATTCAGGGACAGCAGCAAGTGGAGAAGAGCATTACACCTCCACTATGGAGCTATGCTTACAACAAAGTAATTTTTTCTATAAGAAGAAAATCTAGACCGACGATAATTCTCGCTATCAAGCGGCGTGTCCCGCAGTGTGGTGCAGCGGTGTGATGGACGAATACTCATATGTGGTGGAGGAGGTAGAGGGGAGTTGATGCTTGATGTGGATACGACTCACACTTGAGGGGGAGATTGATGTTACAAGTGTGAGGAGTAGTGTATGAAATTAGTCCTACATTAAAGAAAGCAAGGAAGAGTGAGGAGTTTATAAGATGAGAGACCATTAACTTACTATCTTAAGATTTTGAGTTGGATGTGGTGTCTTCTCATCTTATAGTCTCTCACTTGATTCCTTCCCAAAATCTCCCTGGTGGTTGAGAGCTCCCCTACGATGGCCTAACAAGTGGTATCAGAGCCGATGGTGGCCTAACAATATAATGCTTCAACCCCAACCCACAAAAGAAATTGAGAAAAGAAGAAAAAGGCGTTCATACCACAAAAATGGCTTTCATACAACCTTTCTCCTTGTCCCGTTTTGATTGAGAGTCATTACCTTCAAGAAAACGCAAGAAAGAGCCAAATTGGTTAAGTAGATTCACACATATGATTGAAAAATAAAAATCTAAACATGTCAAAATTAAGATGTGAGGGCATAGAAAAAGTTCTTATACACACCGATAAGAAAGAAAGAATCATAAAAAAGGACATTGATATCAAAAGTGCGAATTGGTGGCGCCATTAAAAATGCTAATATTGATAGCAAAAGAGAAGAGAAAAGCGAAGACAAGAGAAGAGAATAGAAGAGCGGAGCCTAACCCGCACGCCATTAATGCTTGGTATCAATAATTGCTTTGCTTTACCCGCAACAGTAAAATTGAGAATCCAGATACTTTCTTCTTCACCATTGCAAGTACGCGCTCAAAAGGAAAACAGGGCATGGTAATCTTCTTTAAACGTCTCCTTTTTATTTTTTTTTTACCGTTACTGTAAAGATGGAAAGAAATGGATCAAGTTACCTAAATTGAGCGGAGAAGACAATATGTGAGTTGTGTTGAAAGTGTCGTGGTTGAGATGAAGAGGCACTCATCATCTCTGTGGTGTGTGTGAGTTCAATGTGTTGAGGGAAGAAGGAGAGAGTTGCGGAAGAGAGGAGAAGAAAGAAGATGACGGAAAAGAAGAGAGAGTTATGGTTTTAAGAAGAATCAAAATTTCTTCAATTTCAGAGAAAATGAAAACCGTCAACTAACTCAAGTTTCGGTGCCCCATATATACGTACATCAACTCTAGTTACTAGTTTAAATTACCAAATTAGCCTTAAGCTTTCACACCTAAAAAAAACTCATCAAGCTAGCAAAATGGTGAACTAACTAATTTTTCTAACAGCATGTGATCAATAACAGTTACAACCACTTGCACTAATCATTCCTAACAAAATAACTAACCGCTAACAAATTTTAACCCATCTATGATAAGGTAATACTCCTTCTCAAGCTAAGATCATGTATATTTACTAATTCTATTACTTTTACTTTTACTATTAGCCCATCTATGATAAGGTAATACTCCCTCTCAAGCTAAGATCATGTATATTTACTAATTCTATTACTTTTACTTTTACTATTAGAAATTTACTAAATACGCTAAAAATATCTTTTTTATTAACTTAATAACGCTTAAATAAGCACAAAACAGTAAAGTAGACAAAGAATATAGGATTTTTTTTTCCTTGAAATGAAAAAACAAAAAACAGTTAGTGGGCCTTTATAACCGTTGGATCATGCTTATTTATGATATTTCCGTTTGTACTCGAGCTTTGCAAAAATTGACTTTCTTATTTTTATTTTTTACTTTTTATTTCTAAAAATGGTAATGTTTTATTGTTAACATGTGATGAAAATGATGAGGGGGATTTGTTTTAATCTGATTTTTTATTTTTTTATTTTTTTATTTTTTTGAAAATTAAAACTAAGGATAAATTATTAAAAATGTATCTGAATGTTCTTAGATTTTGTTATCGACAAAAATACTATTAAATATTAAATAATTTAAAAACGTGCAAAAAATATCCAACTGTGATTAAAGACCTACTTTGTAAATGAACAAGTGTGACATGGCTAACTTGCAAATGTCAAAATCTCACTTGTCGCATAGAAAGTTCTATTTGTTGCATCACTCTTTTTCTGTTAACGTAAAATGTCTTAGTTCACGACTCAAGAGTGTATATTTTTGTCACATTTTTAAATAATTTGATATTATAAATCAGGTGCATTTTTAGTGATTTACCTTGAACTTAATTAATTTATAATTTATTGAGGAGATTTTTTATTTGGAATTGTTATGAAGGTTTTTTTAATTATTGAGTTAGTCGTTAGAGAATTAGATGCTATTTTCTAAATTGAGATTATGGAATTAATTTATGGTGAAGTGGTTATTTTCACGTAATGTTGATAGTCAAGAATCGTAAGATGATTTAACATATTTGTCTATATTGTCTTTTAATGATTTTTAATTAACCATTTCACATAAAAATAAATGCACGAGAATTTTCATCATAATTATTTTTTTAATTATTTTTAGATTTTAAATTATTTGTTAACTTATAAGAATATTTATAATTTAGTAAAATAATTTTATTAATGAGACAATATATGATTCAACTCTCATGTAAATTATGTTATATGATAAGTGCATTTCAATATTAATAATTATTTATTTACTATACTTTTTAACCAAAATGGTCATCTGATTTTTAAAGAATGTCTCTATTGTATGTAAATAAAAGATCAAGCCATGAATTTAGTTATGTTTTTTTCAAAAATCTAATTAAATAATCCAAAGATATGTCTATTATTAAAACGTGAGGTTATTTGGTTGAATCATTAAAACCTTAGAGGGACCATGGAGAGAAGCTGCGTAGTGGGTATCCTAAGAATGCCATGGCGACTTTGCAGAAGATATATATTTTACATTTTACAACTAGATGAGTGATACTGGGCACATATGACAGTAATGATGCAATTGTGTATTTATGTATTTTCATAAATTTTATATTTATTTAATTTAAATAAAAAAAATCCTCTTTGTAGCCTATTTATTCCCAATGTTTTGCTATTAAAATTTCACAATGTAAATCCAAATTAAATATGTTTAACCAAAAAAAAAAATTTATTTTCTGAGAATACTTGATGCCAAGGCATCTTAGGCTAGTTTTACTAGCCTTTTTCTTTTATTTTTAGTTGTTTTATGCATTTTCTTGAGCCTTAAGTAATCATTTGGGCCAAATAGTCATGCTTGTCTTAAATCATTCAACATGAAGATTTTGATGCAAATTCCATGAGTTTTTAGTTATATTACTTGAATGCTATGAATGGAAGATTTCTCATGAAATTTTGCAAGACTTTGATGCAATTGTTTGGATGATTTCAGGGAAAAAGAGGCTAAGCAAGGAAGCAACAAAATCAATAAAGGAAGCTTGAATATCAAATGTGGAGTTTAAGTTTCAGTTTAAGCCTAAACTGGAGTTTAAACGCCAGAATCATGAAGGCTAAGAAATGCTAGAATTGAAGTTTAACCTCCAGTTTAACCTTAAACTGACAGGGGGGATTGAAGGGGAATCCAGCCCCTGAGGGGGAGAGAACTGGAAATCATTTTCTTTTAGTTTTGTAATTGAATTCAGATCAGAAACACTTAATTTTCAAAAACAATAAGCACAAGCACATAAATTTTTTAATTTACCAAACACAAAATAAGACCCCTTTTTAAAAAATTTTACCAAACCAAACCTAACTAATCCACTTTCAAATAAGTGTTTTGTACATTAAAAGAAAATCAGTTTTTCGCTATCTTACGTTGGAAACGTGGGTATCCAATTGAAAATTTCCTGGAATTCAATTTGATATCGCTCTTTTTCTCCTCTAAAAGATGTTATCAAATCTCAATTTTCATAACTCGCAATCCAAACAAAGGAGTTTCAAAGATAAACAAAACTGAATTGAGACAACTTAATTTCATTAAATTCTAAACTATCCATATCATACAAGTTGTCAATCTAATGTAAAAACTCACTCCAAAGTATTAACATTCAGGCTTGATTTCCAAGAAATCCACGCAAGAAATGTTCATCCCAGGTTGGCCTTAGCCCATCCACAACTTCAACACTTTATCCTTGCCACCAGAGGCTACTTTCTCTCCATCTGGACTCCAGTCAACAGAAAAAACCTTTCCAGCAAAAAGATTGAACTATACTAGTGACCATAATAATAATAATAATAATAATAATAATAATAATAATAATAATAATAATAATAATAATAATAATAATAACTAGACAAACAAACAAATAAACTTAAGATAAAGCATGTAAAACGGGATGCATACTTCATCAGAATGGCCAGGAAGATCCTGCTTCAACTTCCGAGTTCGAATATCCCAAACCTTGATCACCAAACATAATGGAAGGTTAAATTTGGATTGAAAATATAGTTTCATGTATTTAACTAACAAATAATGTCCATATCAAGGAAAATCTCACTAACCTTCAACGTAGAATCTTTGCTGCCACTTAAAAGTAGTCTGCTATCCGCAGACCAGCTGTACAACAAAACCCAAATACACTGAATTCAAAAGGAAATATCTTCGGAGACTGTCAAGGTCAAAGTAAGATGGATACACTTTTGTTTTACCTGATCTGGTAAACAGGCCCAACATGACCACGGAAAGCTGCTATAAATTTTCCTGTTGTGCCATTCCATAACTTCACGGATTTATCAAAAGATGCACTTGCCACCCATTGCCCATCAGGTGAAAAATACACATGGTTCACAAGCTGTCAGCAAACAAGTTCAACTTTCATTAAGCTGAAAAATGGAAAGCATATACACAGATAGAGAGTTTGTCATTAAACCTGCATAATGATAAACCTAATTTCAAGTTTTCAACTAACATACTACAAATAATTAGGGATGGATTTCGGCAAATATTTATTAAATTAGAATTATAATTTGGAAAGAAGAAAAAAAAGCAGTTGCAACAAAGCTCATTTTGCTTAATTCTCCTTGATACATAGGAAAAGATTTGTACCTGCTGATGACCTGTCATACGAGTTTTTGGGTGCTTGCTGACAAATGGTTCCCAAAGGAACATGGTAAAATCGTCAGATCCAGAAACTAACCTTTCAGGGGCATTGCCTCTCATCTTATTATACCTTTCAAGAGCAACCTACATTCATCAGCAGCAGACAGGTGTGAACATATTAGTAAAATATGGTTTGATGTGCTAGGATGATTATTAACCCAAAAAGTGCTCACCTTCTTCATTTCCTCTGGAGATGAGTATTGTTTCCCAGTATGATCAAAAGCTCCAGTACGAAGAACATACTCGGTGCTCAATGCTAACGAATTAACCCAATGCCCATGTCCCTAAAATAGATACCAACATGTGAAGAATTCTACAGGGATAAGTTACTCAAAATGAAAAGTCTATCTTCTAAATGGAGTAAACAAGTGATAATACACAAAATATACACTAAAAATGGATTAGATTTAAACTTTTACGATAAATACTTCAACAAAAATGGCAGTGGTGAACTTGCCGTAAGAGACTAAACTAGACTACTAATAAATTCAATCACATTGTCTAAAAGCCCATCTTTTTAGGCTTCATAGATCAACCACTCATACCAAAAAGGGAATGTGGGTCACAAATTCATTCACTAAAATAAAAAAAAGGATGGCAAGCTTTTAATACAATCAACAAACTTTTGATTGAAAAAAAAAAAAAGTAAAAATAACCAGATAACTCTAATATGCAGAAAAAAAACACATGAAAAATAATTTTGACATGAGATGAGAACCAATGATGATGCATAATAATAGCCAAGTCTAAGGTTCAGGTGCATTGCAAAGTACTGAAGCTCAAGGGGATTAAACACACCTTCAATTCACGAATTAGCTTCCCTTGTGTAGTTTCCCAAACTTTGATTGTACAGTCTTGGGAACTGAAATAATAAAAATAATATAGCTATGCTCCAAACAGCAGACTAGCAATGTAGAGTAACTATCTATGAAGCACGGACTCGCCAGCAGCGCTGACGTACCGGTGTCGGACGGGGATGCGACACGGACACGCACGGGATATGGTGGACACGCATATTGGTGGCGAGTCGGAGATCACCTTTCAGCTTTGCGGTGGTTTCGTCAAGTGAAGCGCTAATCTGCGGCAAGTCCGAGCGTCTTCCTTCCGCATGGACTGCACGAGACCATAGCACCACCGAAAGCCCTTTTCTTCAGATTTTAATTTTTAAATCTCCAGAAACTAAGGAGGCGGTGAGATTAATGATTCTTGCTTCTGACTTTCTGCTCCACTTTTGTTTAGCAATTTCTCTCTCTCTCAAATATATCATTATTTTATTATTTCTTTGACTTTTTTACTAGTACTTGTATAAATTTTTATTTTATTTATAAAATAAGTTAATAACATCTAATGTTTAATGTTCATATAAGAGTTTATTTAAAAATTATAATTATTGATATTATGTTATTTTGGATTTTTTAAGGTTTTTTATGTAATTATGTTTATTCTTATATTTATAATATGATCATTTATTATTTTAATCTTATTTAAGTTTTGTAACATACTTATCTTAAACATGTCGTATCCAATGTTTTTTTAAAAAGAACGTGTCAGCGTATCCGTGTCGTGTCGTGTCCGTGTCATATTCGTGCTTCTTAGATAAATATCATCCAATAAATAAAAGAAAAAAGGGAAATCTTGTAACATATGCTAGTGCAGAGCTGGAAGTCTGAAAGATATGCCCCTGAAGGTTGGGAACAGTAATGACGTAGTATTTTACCAAAGTGCATAAATTTTTTCAAAAGAACAGGGACTAAAACCTCTGACTAAATTATCTTTGGGTATTGTTAAAAGTACTGTAGTAATGTACAAATCTGTACAATTTAAAAGTTTGAATATAGATAAAAGCTTGGAAATTGTGTGTGTGTGTGTGTGTGGAGAGAGAGAGAGAGAGAGAGAGAGAGAGAGAGAGAGAGAGAGTACCCTGTATAAATCATGCCATCTCCACCCCATTTTACACATGTTATGGCGAGTGTGTGGCCAGTGAGACATATAACACATTTCCTCAATGTGACATCCCATATACGAGCATCCCCATCTTTGCTGGCACTTACAAAACGACGGCAAGGAGCACTAAGATGGACGGGTTCCCAAGAGATCCCAGTAATCCATTTCTTGTGGCCCTGCATTAATATATACTTCAAATATTGTCCAAGAAACATTATATCAGTATAGTACTATGCAGGGAACTAAATTTGTCACCAACTAAAAAACCATTGCATCTGTAGCATCTCCTTACCAGTTCTATTTTTCAATTTTTCTCGGGAAATCATGAAGTAATAATGCATGATGTTCTTTTACATTCTATTTTGCCTTCCTTTTTTTCCTTTGCTTGTGTCTTTTGCTATTTCGGGGAGGATGGGGTGGCACAAATCATAATCAGGATGAATATCTTAATACTTCTAATTTAAATACAATGTAAAAGGAATCATGTTCTGAATTAGCCAGGAGAAACAAAAATAATTGAGTGAACTGTTGCAGTAGTCATAAATAAGCTTATACATGAGCAAGAACAGTATCATGTTAGGAAGCAAAAGCAGTGGTACCAGAATTTACAACATATACCTTGAATAACACAATCTCAATATGTTTTAGTGAAAAATTTAGACCAAAGAAAAGAAATGAAGCAAGCTTTCTGATAGTAAATAGCATACTCAGTTAAAGACTTTACAGATAATGGATTGCCAGACAATTTCCCAGTTTCTGGATCCCAACATTGAAGTTCTCCAGACTTGCTCCCACTCACAAGATACTTGCCATCTGGTGACCACGCAATACAAAGGACCCAATTCTTGTGCCCTGCTAACAATGAAAACAACTATCAATAGATACATGGCCATTTCTTATTTTAAAAAATAAATAAATAATAAAAAAATATATCAACTTTTTGAATTACAAGTTACAACAAATGAAAAACAGAACAGCAGCATTTTCAGATTTAGCCTACACAATGCTTCAAGAATTCCTTTCTAAGAATACAATTGTAAGCTAACTCCAATTCCACCTTCTAAATTTAATTTCATTACATTCTCTTTCTACGAGTTAAACTGGTTACTTCTGTTCATACTGAGAAAGATGCTTAAACACAACTAAGTACAAACAAGCAATGTTTGGTATATCATACTTATTATCACACCTGTGCATGTGTACAATGGTGTCTGCGTGTTAAGGTCCCAAAGACGAACAGTTGTGTCGCCAGAACCACTTGCTAGGTGCCTCCCATCAGGACTGAAAGCAACTGTAAGTACAGCTTCTGCATGACCTAAAAACAGTTCCAGCAACATGAATCAGAGGATATGACAACTAGGACATTAAGCTAAATCATTATCAAGAACCAAAACATTAAAAAGAGAAGACACACAAAACATCACCATGTTCCAAATCACGGTAGTTTTATATAGAATTAACACAAAACATCTGTTTGTGAATAAACATTTCACCTAGAACATTATAGGCTGTAAATGACACAAAATTCTATGATTTATACCAGAAATAGTAGCGGAACAACGATTAACAGGGCGAATCCTGAAAATAGCTTGAGGCTGACAAACTATAGGCAATGCCTTCTCCACCGAGACTGAAAATTAATTTTAAATCAACACCACATTATAAGAAACAAAAAACAAACTAATCAATCAACCTAAACAAAGAGTAGTTTGTTGCAAGATAACCAAGGGAGAGAGTAGATACTAGCCTTTGTTTTTGTGCAAGTAGGTTTCAAGTGGCACAAGGAGCTCTTCATCAGAAATATAGAAAGCATATGGTAATTTCTCCTCCTAAATCGGGGAAGGGGAGGGGGATAAAAGACACAATAATTAACCAAAGAGAACATTATTTTAATAACAAAGCAATTTTTTATATTTTGTTGGTAAGGATATGAAAAATGATGGGTTTACGTTGTCCAGAATCTTATTGACAATGAGTTGAAGTTGTTGTGGACCAGCATTCTGAGGAAGGTACATGGGAGCACCAAGGGGAGCTCCATCTGGGTGCATCAAGAGGCACATGACGTTGTTGATTGTTGTGGTGTCCCTCTTCTCTCCTGTCTCTGTCTCCATCTCTATCTCTCTCCAAATTGGAAGGCGACGGCTAGAGGCGAGGACAACGCGAACGAGAGGAAGATGTGAAGCTGACGGCGACGAGAAGAGGAAGACGATGGGAATGCGACAATGACGGGAAAGCTTGGCGGATTGGAGAGTTGAAAGCGACTTCAGGGAGTGGAAGAATGAGTTGCTGCTTGCTGGAAGACGATGGGAACGGACGACTTGCTGGAAGAGAGGAAGAACCGAAGAAGATGAGGACGGTGGCTGGCTGTGAGAAGACGGGGACGGTGGCCGGAGATNNNATGAAGCATATAATAAATCAATGATCACCAATATCCAGCAATAATCTCAAAGACAACAATAAATACACAACAACAATTTAGCAAATAAACAAGAACAAGACCTAAATAGAAAATCCAACAAATTAAATCGCAGCAACCTAACAATTTAGCAAATTAAAACAACAGCAGCCCAACAATTTAGCAAATTATCAACTTAACAAGTTCAAGAACAGAAAATCACAACAAAAACAAAAAAAAATTAAAAGTAACAGAAGAACAACAGAACAACAACACAAGAACAATTAGCAAATTAACAAGTTCACAATAATAGTTAAAATTTACTAGAAGAACACTAATGCAAGTGGAATCATCATGCTAATATGTTTTCTGCAAAGATGCTATTTGTGCAGCTAAAATTTCCTAATTACTAAGATCCAGTTATTCTAATTTCACATGCAATCAACCTACTACGTTTCTAAAAGCTAGAAATTATAAAACCAACCAGAAATATGGTAAAGCATTTCATCAAACATGTTGAGTGCGGTAAAATTAAAATGAAATAAAGGAATTCAAAACTTAATATCAATGTGATAGAGAAGAGAACATAACTATTGTAACTTTAATTCCGTCTATGAAAAAATCCAAACCACTACCAAATCAAATAGTTACTTATTGTAATAGAAATCAGAAATTGCAGAGTTTGAAGCAGAGTATTGGTGTTGTGTGAGTGTATTATCTGGTGGCGGGTTTAGGAAACTCACGGCAGCGACAAAAGAGAGCAGTTCGACGGCTAGGTGGAGCGCGCGGGTTGGTCGCAGAGTTTGAAGCAGAGCAACGTGGCTTCCAGACGAACGCGAATGCGAACTCGAACGCTGAACGGCGTGTGAACGCGAACGGTGAAGCTAGATAGACGGACGGATGGCGAACTTTGAGTGCCACTGACGGCGGCAGTATGCCACTCCTTGCGGCGGTGGTGTAGGCTTAGAGTGCTAGGGTTTTTTGGCTGGGTTTGTGTGATTTCTGAACGAAAGGAAGAAAGGGAGAAAGAAACGAAGGAGCTTCCGTTTTTACGTAAACCGGCGGGGTTCTGGTTCGGTCCGGCTCAACGGTTTTTTATCGGCTTTTTATTAATGGTTTTACATGCCTGACCGGACCGTTAATGTTGTCGGTTCGCGGTTGAACCGGTCCCTCTAAATTGGAAGGCGACAGCTGGAGGCGAGGACAACGTGAAGGAGAGGAAGATGTGAAGCTGACAGCGACGAGAAGAGGAAGATGATGGGAATGCGACGATGACGGGAAAGCTTGGCGGATTGGAGAGTTGAAAGCGACTTCAGGGAGTGGAAGAATGAGTTGCTGTTTGCTGGAAGACGATGGGAACAAACGACTTGCTGGAAGAGAGGAAGAACCGAAGAAGATGAGGACGGTGGCTGGATGTGAGAAGACGGTGACGGTGGCCGGAGATGACTAACTGATTAGGAGAAAAAGGATCTAGTTAGGGTTCGGTTGAGTGTTTGTCATTTCAAGAGTCTTAAACTCTAATAAGCATAAAATATAAAATATTTGTTAAAAATAAATTAAATAATATATATATTTTTATATATAAATAAACTAATTAATTTTAATAATTAATTTTTATATACAAATAATATTTTTGTTATTGGATCTTCTACATTTTGAATTTTTACTTTAGAGAATAAAATGTGATCATTTATCCTTTAATAGTTTCTCTTTCATATTTACTCTTCATCCCACTTTTTGGTGAGCGATCACACCTTACTCTTTAAAGTGAAATTCAAAATTTGGAGAATTTAAATCCTACTAAGGGTCCATTTGGATAGGTTCATAAGTGACTTTTTTTTTTACTTTTAACTTATGAAAAGATGTAGTATTAATGTCTGGTATAATTTTCAAAACAAAATTGCAACTTTCTCAAAAGTTATTTTAGTGCTTAAGGAGAAGTTAAAAAAAAATGACTTCTCTCATAATAAAAAGCTTTTTATCACTTTTCTCTTAAAATAAGTACTTTTAGAACTAAAAAATCAAACACAAAATAACTTATTTATAAATTACTTTTAATATAAACATTTATTATTTAAGTTATTTCTTTAAAAGTAACTTAATTAACTTACTAAATTCGCGGGGTGGTAATGGATAGGGTAGGGTTTCGATTCAACCCTAACCCTACTTGTTCTTAACCCGCGGATACCCAACCCTACTCCTGGGTTACCAAAAATTGTAACATTATTATATAACTTGATGATAATTTAAAATAGAACTGAATTCTATGTACAAAAAATAAATATATTAAATTATCAATTAATTATCTTCTCTTAGTGGCTAAGGATCTTTTCGCATTTAGTGAGAGGTATTTGGTTCAACATCCACTTGAAACATATTTTGTTATTAGTATATAACATATACATATATAGGGTACAGGTTAATCAGGTAGGGTTGAGACTCAACCCGCACCCTACCCGACCCACACCCTACCCTACCCGATGCGGATCGGATTGGCAACCCTACCCGATCGGGTTGGGTACTCGCGAGTAGGGTGTATGTTGCCACCCCTAGCCAACCTGCCATAAAGCCAGACGGACAAGCATTTTAAGCCCATTTTACTTGGTGGAATATGGCAAGCTACTCCTTTTGTCACTCCTAATTATTTGATTCAATTTTGTACTTTTGTTTTTTAGGTAAATACCAAAATGATACTCAAAAAATTCTAGCATTAACAAAATGATACCTAATAGATGTTATTGACAAAATGATTTTTGAAAGAAATTAAAATTTGACAAGTGTATTAAATAAAGACAAATTCAAACTAAAAAATTCCCAATTCATACTAACTTTCAGCATGGTTGCTGCTCTTGTCGGAACCTTGAACCACTCTCGCATAACTTCTCGCTATTTCTATCACCTCTTGCTGTCTCTATTCCCTTCTTCCTCTCTTTGTCTCATCTTATTTTACTGTTGTAACTGGCTCTTCGTCGGTTCGTGACCACCAACCTATGACGACATAGGTCCCTCTTTTTCTGACTCTCTTCGATTCATACTCCATGCTTCTTAAAAACCTTGAATAATTTAAAAATTGGTTCATGAACAATAATCATCAATAATGGAGTTCTCACAGGAATGGAGGTCTTCACAAGTCACAACATACTCTTAACTCCAAAAATCCTCTTCCTTAAAAAATATCTTCATTTTTTCATATGC
>NC_029793.2:99268234-99270898 GCF_000816755.2 Arachis ipaensis
ACCAAACACATGAAGCTAAGCATGTGTGGTGGTGCCATAATCGCTGAGTTTATCTCCCGTAACCGTTCTCGTTAGTTTACTGTCTCTGAAATCTAGTCCAACACATTGACTTTACTTCAATTTTGCTCATCGTCATCTCCAAAATACACCCACTCTCAACAAATCTTCTTTGCTCTTCTCATCTTTTTCCTTTCTTTCCTTCCTTTGTTGGTTGGAGTTTTTGAAAATGGTGTTTTATCAAACAATTAGAACTTGTTTGAAATATTTGGAATTAGAATTCACTCAAGAATTGAATTCTTTTTCTTGTTTTGGAACAATTAAAAATAAATGGTTTACATTCCTTTGAGAAATTCAATTCTTATTTTTTCTTCATTTGTAAATCAGACCAAAAGGGGTCTGATTTCTAAATTAACTCTCACACTCTTCAAACTTAAAGTCTATTCTATTAATATATTATAATCATTTGAAATCATGAAATTGAGTTTCAAATAGAAATGAATTCTTTTCTTAAAGGAAATAGAATTATTTTCTCATGTTAAATGGTTTCCAAACAAGCTTTTAGGTAGCGTTTGTTTTGAGGTACTGGGACGGAGACCGAGAGACTGAAACTCAGCATCTTGTTTGTTGGCCCAGAGACTGATACTAAAATTTCTGTCTCTCTCCCCAAAATTTTAATATTTTAGTACTTTCAAAAAGTGAGGACACAGGTGACTGAAATTTTTAAGGACGGAGACTGAAACATAAAATTTTATACCTAAAATATCCCCATTTCAATTAATTAATTCTAACTTCATTCTTTGTGCAAATTAAATTAGAACTTCATTTTTATTTCAATCTCTCTCTCTCTCTCACTTTACACAAAACACAATATTGGGACTTAGTTCAGTCTCTGTTTCTCAGTCTCTATCTCTCTTTCAAACGCTACCTTAGGAAACAAGATCCGGACAACGACAAGCCCCCTGTAAAGAGACAGGGGAAGAAGTTTTACAAAGGAATTAGACAACATTCATGGGAAAAATGGGCGGTGAAGATTTACGATCCCAAACAAAATATTTGTCTTTGGTTCGAAACCTTCGACACCACAGAGGAAGCTAGGGTCTACAACATAAATACTACCGGTTTGAGGGGAATAAGAGTGCATATCTGAAAATTAGGGTTAATGGCAAGATTAAATTGAATTGGAAAATAAAATTTTCAATTAGACTTTATTTTTAACTAATTAAAAAAGACAGTTTAATAATTAGGTTTAGATGTTACCATATCAAAAGACAATAGCCACTTAGTATCGTTCTCATCCGAGAATTATTCCGGCAAGTTTACAAACACATACGAGCGTCCTATTTTTGCTGGCACTTGTAAAACCACGGCAACGAGCACTAAGATGGTCAGGTTCCCAGATATCCCAGTAATCCATTTCTTGTGTCCCTGCATTTATACTGATTAAAAGCATTAATCAATACTTAATTCATTCTTTTTTTTTCTCTTTGCATTAATAAACTTAGAATCACTAATGAAGAGATAGAATAGTAGAATGTAATTCAATACTTTTATAAATTAAAAGCATAATGATACTTCAACAACAAATAATGCAAAGAAAAATGACTGACAAATAATAAAGAGTCGAGGGAATAACATGCAGCCACACAAGCTCAAGAGATAGAAATCTATTGATATTCTAAAAAAAAAATTGAGTGACAAATAATAAAGAGCTTAGGGAATAATATGCAGCCCCACAAACCCAAGAAATAAAAATCTGTTAGATATTCTAAAAACTTGCGACAAACACATTATATTGTTGCCTAATAGAAATCTATGTATTTCTTTGACTTTTCTGTTTCTTTTAGTAATGATAGGATGACTAAGGATTCATTTTTAGTTTACTTATTTAGTATCAGACACATCGCCTGATTATCTTGACTCTCACACTTCATCTTACTGTGATTATTCGTGAGTAAATACACAAGGAATGATTTATGAAATATTTCTTATTTAATTTTTCTTCTTTTACCCGCAAATGACATTGGATGGGATGAAGGAATGACATGGATCACAAAACTCAACTCCCTAACATATTTTAACTCCCGTTAGACTTTCAAAGAACCTGTCCTTGACAACCTAGATCAGAAGGATGAAAACTGAACGAAACCACCACACAAATTACCTTAGTGTTAAATCTTTCAATCTTCTTCATGCATCAAGCAAAGTAAATCACTCACTTTACTTAATCACACAATAAAAACATGCTAAAAGCAATGAAAAATTTATTCATCAAAAGTTATGTAAATGGTCCACCAAAGGTGTTTAAATAGGCCCCTAAAAAACTAAAAAAGATAAGATAAGATTTTGAAATTTAAATCAGATTTGATCTTTAATGGATTAGATCAGATTTGATTTAAATTTTAAATTTAAAAAAAAATACTACTAAACAAATCAAATCTAAACAAATCTTCTAACAAACTCTAACTGCAAAACAAATTAAAACAAAGGCCTAAATTTTCAAAATTTAATGATAAATTATGCTTTTCACTGAATTTGAAAAGCATTATTGGGTTTTTTGCTGTTCTGACTAACGTTAATTTTACCTATTTTTTAAAAAAAATAAATTATTTTTACAAAAATACCCTTTAATAAAAATTTTATTTATTTGTGATTAAATTTTATTTT
>NC_029793.2:99271343-99271957 GCF_000816755.2 Arachis ipaensis
GTTAGTATAACGCAAGAAATTTAAAATAAATTAAAAAAATTTACAAATAGAGAGGAGAGATATATAATTTCTCATTCTTAAAATATCGAAAATATCAGGCCAACTTCCTGTTTACCATCCTTAGTAAACCCCAACGTCTAAAGAGAATATACCTTTTGAACTGATTTAGCGGGGGTGCGTCAAGCCCTAGCTGTATTTAGGGGTGTTCATGGGTCGGGTAAAACTGGATTTGTCCTGACCCAGACCCGACTCTAAATATATACCGGATTTATTTTTTAGACCATAACCCGACTTTAGACCCAATAAAACCTAAACATTTTCGGGCCACAACTATACTGGGTTCAAATCGGGTGAAAACCGGGTCTTTAAAGTTTTAACAATAATTTATAAAGAAACTTTATGATGCACTTATTTATAAAGAAGAAACTTGTTACCGAAAAGTTGATATCCATATTTGAACTTGAATTTGTCCATAAATTCTAATTTAATGCTTCTTTGATCTATTTTCTAATTTCTAAAAAAATAAAACAATAAGCTTATAATTAATATAACATAATACTAAAATTAATTTAAAAAAATACATATATATATATGTATATATTAGTTTTCTTAGA
>NC_029793.2:99272407-99276128 GCF_000816755.2 Arachis ipaensis
TTAGTATAACGCAAGAAATTTAAAATAAATTAAAAAAATTTACAAATAGAGAGGAGAGATATATAATTTCTCATTCTTAAAATATCGAAAATATCAGGCCAACTTCCTGTTTACCATCCTTAGTAAACCCCAACGTCTAAAGAGAATATACCTTTTGAACTGATTTAGCGGGGGTGCGTCAAGCCCTAGCTGTATTTAGGGGTGTTCATGGGTCGGGTAAAACTGGATTTGTCCTGACCCAGACCCGACTCTAAATATATACCGGATTTATTTTTTAGACCATAACCCGACTTTAGACCCAATAAAACCTAAACATTTTCGGGCCACAACTATACTGGGTTCAAATCGGGTGAAAACCGGGTCTTTAAAGTTTTAACAATAATTTATAAAGAAACTTTATGATGCACTTATTTATAAAGAAGAAACTTGTTACCGAAAAGTTGATATCCATATTTGAACTTGAATTTGTCCATAAATTATAATTTAATGCTTCTTTGATCTATTTTCTAATTCAACAAGTGTGATTAAAAATAAAACAATAAATTTATAATTAATATAACATAATATTAAAATTAATTTAATATATATATATATATATATATATATATATCTTTTTTAGTTCCCTTAGGGTGCACATGGATTGGATGAAGCCGGGTTCGCTTTGACCCCGTCTCAAATAATAACCGGATCTATTTTTGAGACCCTTACTCGACCCTAAACCTAGTAAAATCATGCCAAATTAACCCCCTAAAATATTCGAGATCGGACCGAGTCTTCGAGTTGGACCGGACCGTGTGCACCCCTAGCTGTAATGTAAGGCTTGGGCGACACACGAGAGGCACAGTAGCAAGCTACTGTAGTGGCCCCTCCCACTCAAAATATGCATAATTAAACAACATATTTGATTTAAGATCAATAGGCATGCCCCATAAAATACAACAGCTTTAGTTACAGGAACAGATACTAGACTTTATCTTAGCCAAAAGGCCGAGAAAGGTATGATTTCAGAATTGTTCAAATGTTTCTTTTATATTTGGAGGCTTACCTGTTTGTTCTTTTCATCTTATCAATGTGCGACTTCTTAGCGAGTAGTTTAAACTTTCTGAAGCTTCACCAACCATGCATCGGTGTAACTAATCTTGTTCCAATTAGCATTATTAGTATAAATTGAATTATTGAAATGTTATTGCTGGATGGGAGAAACAAACTATTCTTCTCCAACAGAGAGCTTCCTCAACCATGCAAAAGGAAAATGAAGACTCGGATATGAGATTCGTTTTAGATCTCAACCTCAAAAAGAACAGCAGAGGAACTAACCATCCTTTTGAGAGCAAGTTATTTTATTTCTAAGCTACATCAAATTTTCATGGTAAGATTTAGATCCCCCTCCACACAATTAGTAGGCTAATTTTTTTTTATATTGATTAAATATATATGTAATACATTGTTATTGGAAAATTAGGTGTTTTTTTTATATGGTGTTTTATTCAAATCGGACTGTCCGATTTGTTTGATGAAAAAATAAATTACAAATCGGAGGGTCCGATTTGCTTGAAGAAAAAATTAAACTCCAAATCGAAGGGTCCGATTTGTATTTTTTATTTTTTTATTTGTTAAAATAAAAATCGGACGGTCCGATTTCAACATTAATTTTTTTTTATTTTCGATGTGATTGTTTGTTTAAAAAACAAAACAATGCAAACAAATCGGTACTTCCGATTTTTGTCATCCCATAGCAAATAAAACACCTCTATTCTCACACCATATTGTCATACACGTTTCTCTCTCCGTCACGAAAAATCAAAAGCGCAATTAGTACCCCTCAAAAACGCCATTTTAAAGAGGAAGCAATTTACTGACTAAAAAATTTAAAAGTAAAAGAAAACATTAAATTGTTCCATCAAGAATTTTCCATGTGTTTAAAGTTTAAACTCAATCCTTAACTACAACAAAAAGGAAAAATGAAGTCCTAAAAAAATGAATGTTGAAACTGCCACACCAATTAGAGCAAAATAGAGCTTGTATTTCAAATTATTATTAAATTTTCATTTAGTTAATTGTGTTTTAATCAAAATGAAAAAGAAAAAGGTAACTGCGTATATTCATCATTTACAGTCATAATGTTATGCCATCTGCTTAATTCATTACATCTATCTGTTTCTTTAAGACAATTTATCCAATTTCTTTGGGGGTCGTTTGGTTACAGTTTCAATCAGTGAGGTTCATGTCTTTTGCTTCTTTTAAAGCGACAATATTCTTTGAATTTATATTTAATATAGACATAGGGAAACAAAATATGCATAATTAAACTACTACATATTTGATTTAAGATCAATAGCCATGCCCCATAAAATACAACAGCTTTAGTTACAAGAAAAGAGAAGACAATATCTCAAGGTACGTGAATAAACCTATTACATCAACCCAACACAATATCCATAAAATAAATAATAAGAAATTAGTAATGAACTAATCCATTCGTGGGTAAAATAGAACTAATTCATTGACAAGAAATGCGCCCTTGCAAGTGTATATTCCTTTCCTGCAATCCATACACCAGTTTGTGACCATTGCACATCTTCCCAGTCCAAATTATCCTCCAGTACCTAATTAGACAGTGCAAGTTTTCTGAAAAATAGTATATATATATATATATAATACCACAACTATATCTTAGAATATCAAGGAATATCACATATAATCAGTTAGTATTACGTGATTACTATTATTATATGAATATTTCCTTATTTGATTAAGATTAAAGTCTCCTTACTATTGTGACTTGAATTTAATTTTGATACCCTATCGTATTAATCAGTTTTACATGTGCATCCAATTACATAATGTCACATCAACAAAAATAACTACATTTTACACTAATCACGTGATTACGTAAATGGTCATTCGAAAGACAGATGTGATTGAACGACTGAGTAAGACGTTTTAACTGTCAGTGTAATGTTATGCTATTAAATAATTTGTTATTCGTGTAATTTTTTCAAAAAAGAATAAATACACTTAGATTAGTTTATATGTTATAAATCATTTTTAAAAAATTTCATGTCAATCCAAAATAGTTTGCTATACTTTTTATATATTTGAAAATCAATATAATGTATTCGTTACAGAAACAAGGATTATTCAATTATATGCTATTGATGGTCAATTTCGGTAAAAGATAGTATAAATGATCAAATGGTGCTAGGTGAACAAGTAACTTTTCAAGCAAACTCCCAACCAAATGTCCAAAAAGAACCAAAAAATCAATCTTCTTTTCCCTTCAGAAACTGCATTCTTCTTCCTCCTCCTCCCTCCTCCTACGTGATTTTTTTTTCCTCTTTTTTCTCCCACTTTTCCCTCTTCTTGTTCTTATTCTTATATTTATGCTTTTCTCAATTAGTTATATCTAAATTACACAATTGAGAGGACAAAATTCTATGGATCTTACGTACATGCAAGAGTAAAGCAATCAAAGAGAGGATTGAAAATACCTCAACATGTTCAGGGGGCAGAGGGATGCCAATGGTGCGCATCACCTTCTGAGGCAAAGGCTTCTTACAACGAGACCAACGGAATGCCTCAATCATGACATGATCACCATCATGTTTTTCACCATTCGCAGAGTGGTGGTGGTGGTGATTCTGAGACTTCTCTGTTCCTGCGTCGCGCAATGGAGTTGTTGGTGTAGCCTTGACCATTTTCTCTCCAGAGAAACAAAGCT
>NC_029793.2:99278034-99281103 GCF_000816755.2 Arachis ipaensis
AAAAAAAAAAAGAAGACAAATCAATTAAAGAAACACCAACGGGAAGTTTCTTAACTTCACTAAGGCCTCTCATCGAAACAGATTAATACTTGTCAAGACATAATCATGGATTCTTTGTTCAACTATAAATGGAAATAACACTGGTAGTGGTAACACAGAAATTTTGTCCAACATGGTTTTCATATTTATAAGCACATTCCTGTTGCATGTGAGTAGGACATTTACCAATTATAATGGCTTCTTTTTTATTTTATTATTTTTCTTTAAAAAAAAAAGAGAGAAAAAGAATCAAATAATGAAGCCTTCTTGCAAAACTATCATGTCAAAAATACCTATAAAAATGTGTCTCCAAATACAAGACTTCCCCCTTCTTCAAACGAGCAGACGTGTAGAGTGGCTTTTTAAGACCCTTGTCAGCAACAATGCTTATGCTATATTTGGTCCTGGTGATCATGAATATTCAATCAATGAGTATGGATAAATGTAAAAATTAAAATGAAGTTATCAGCAAAATAGACATGTTGCATCCCAAGTATAATTTAGGATCTGAAATTCTGCAATCTTATCCACCTTGCATTGTTTAAGGCTGATATATTCTTGAAATATACCAAAATAACACAATTGGAATTTCTACTGTTTATATACGCTGCAAAACAAAAGATCCGAATGGTAGCATACCAGGGCTCATTGCAGAGGTTGTACTGTATTGTGACTTCTCGAACAAATCTTTGCTGCCGCAAGGCATTCTGAAAAAATAAGGGACCAACTTGTAAGATGGTAGCAACTAGGTTAGCAAAACAAATCTCAGATTTCAATCAAACGTGAAATTCTTTTGAAATCACTTTGATTTAGAAAAAAAAATGAACAATCCATATAACAATCCATATATATGGCAACTTAAAAAGCTGATCCCTGAAAGTACATATATAAGAGAATCAAAACAAGCTTCAACAGGTCCATAAATGAATGGCATAAACAAAGCAGCTATGGATAACAATCTAAAATATCTAATAATTATCAAATTCTGCACTGTAAGAGTTTGATTGTTAAAAGAAGCCAGACATACCGAAGCTGCTGCCCTGGTAGTTATTGTCCGTTCAACAGCCACCGGAGCAAGGGTGGGCTCAATGGTTGAAGTATAGGTAAGGCAAGGTTCAAGATCTATAGTTCCACCCCCTTTCTGGAAACCAACAAAATGAACATTAAGACCATGTAAATGCTTGTGCACATAACATATGTCGATGAACATATGTGCATACCAAACACATTACTTTTTCCATAAAAAAGACAATGTCCTCAATAGAAGATTTAACAAGATATTAAGACAGTAATAGAAGTATACATGCAAGACACCATCAACTTTCTAAAAATACACAAGACTAAAAAGAAAAAAAGTAATTATATTCATTACGAAAAAATGTGATTAATATGCCATCTAAAGCATATGAAACTGTAAGAAAAAGATCTGATAACTTCATGGGGGAAAATTGCAAAGGACAAAAGAAGATTGTATAGCTTCTGATACTACCTTCACAATGCAACACCGTTCAACTCGATAACTACAACCAATTGCTGCACCCCAAGCTCGGGATCTTACATTGTTTCTCAATGTGGAGGTATAGCCTGATATTCATACATAATACCATCTTTAGATTAACAAAATAAAGCTTGAAAAACAAAAATCTAAGCTGGATGGCTTACAATCTTGTGGAGGAAGCACTCGGATGGTTGCACGCAACTCTTGTATGGCTGCATGAGGCGGAGAAGCTGTTGGGCGACAGTAACCTGTGTGCATGAGAACTGTGCAACAAGAATGGAACATCAGTTGAACATATCACCTCTTGTCATTTATAAGAAAAATCTAACTGTATCCTTTCTGAAAAGGCACATACCAGCAACAAGATCCGAGTCATATGTGTATACATCGGTCCCCCAAAGCTGGCCACCTCTGACCTGAGTATAATAATAATGCAACTCACTCAGATATGCTATAGCATCAATGAGAAAAGCATATTCAAAAGCATCCCATGTCTAAACCTTAAAGACATATAAAGAGAAACGGCAAAAAGGCAAATAAAACACTTTTATCTCATCGAATCATTAACATGACATCATATGAAACACCCTGCTCCACAAGACAACTGCTGGAAAAGAAAGGTGTGAAAAGATGCGTCTGTAGTGTGCAACACATTGAGAACAATTCCAGACGATTTGGAAACTTCATACTTAAGGCTTTTTGGTTGGAAATATACTCTAGCAAACATGAATCTTAATCCTCTATGGATTTCTAGATATAAGGCATACCTACTTGATCCGAAAGAAAAAAAAAAAACATGCAGTGTCAGATACAGATGGAAGAAGCAGAAGAAGATTTAGATGAATCAAAAGGTACCAGATAATTGGCAGAATATGGATATTGATGTCTCAGAGCATCCTGGATGAATAGACAAACAACATTTTTTAAATATTTAACTCTAAAGGTTAATAGAGACTAGATTAGATCATGAACGAGTTACAATCAATGATATTTAAAGGATTTGACAATGGCATTTGTGGAAGCAGAACTAATAATAAGTTCAGCCGTATGGTTCTCACAGGACTCAGAATCTCTATTCTACACCTATATTTAAAGCTAGGCCTCTAGAAACCATAATAATGGCTCAATTAGAGAGGAGACATCAAGCTACAACTAATCAAGCCTTGAATATACCATAACTTAATATAATGGGCATATAGTGAAACATAGAATATTGCATTTAAAAGGGAGGTAGAAGATTCCCTCAACATTTTTCAAATTATTTAATTAATTCACCTTGCTTAAAAAGTTAGCTAACAAGTGCCCCTTAAGGTGTTGAATGTAAGAAGACTACAAAGTTCCAAGTTTTCAAAAATTTCTTGTATTAAAAATGGATAAAACTATAAAAAAATTCCAACATAGGTAACCTTGACAAAGGGCACCAGTTAGTAAAACCCTTACTTAAAATCTATACAAGATAAAAATAGTGCATAATACCTAAATGCATCATCAACAGAAGGAACTCTTCAATGCAATGTATTTCAAAGGCCCCA
>NC_029793.2:99281294-99289044 GCF_000816755.2 Arachis ipaensis
ACACAAAAATAAAAAACAAGAGAGAGAGATAAAAGAAAAAGAAAAAAGACTCACTTGACGATTTGTAGCAGTAACATAATCAGAAGGTATACAAATTTCCAAAGTAGGCCCATTACTAGAACTTTCACCATTTTTCTCCAGTTGAGACACGGATGATTTATATTCCTCCCACAGTTTTATCAGCTCTTGCATACTATCACCAACCTTATAAACAACAGATGAAACCTCTACTTTACCTGAAATACCAGAAACTTATATAAATTGGATATGCAAGACTAGGATAACATCAAGCTTTAATCTTCTCTATTCCAGCAAAAATTGATATCAACAATTGATTAGCGCACAATAGTATCATCTCAAGGAAGACATTAAGATAGAAGTGTAAAGTGTAAACAAGCACAAATAGGAAAGCAGAGGAAATATCGTAAAATATACAGAAACAAGCCAATCAAAGCAATTCATGTTGGCCCCCGCATTATTTCATGAAGGCGAAATTCAGTAGTCATTTGTAGATCAAGCCAGTAAAACAAAATGACATCATACCTTGAGACCTGCAAAATATTTAGCAAGATATAGTTACTATCAGAAAATACAGCAACATAATATATCTTATTTTTCTTTTTTATTATATCCATAAAGTTCTATATTCTAATCGATTAGATATATCTTATCCATTCGCCCAATTTATGGCCTACCATACGATCTGTTATAAAAATAGGTAAATGTTTTTATTCATCGAGATCTGATATGATGGTGCGCAATATCAGTCAGCCATAAACCGCCAATTACTAGATCTAATCCTTAAATTTCTAGTGAATTTATTTTTTCAAGGAAAACTTCTTGACCCGAATTACAAACATCATAAAAGTAGGACTAGTCAATGAAGACAAAGAAACTTCTATTGGATGAAACTCTGAAGCTTCAAGTTATTGTAAATGAAACACATGATAGTAAGAAGATCCATAAGAAGTTTACTAGCAACAAAAAACGAAGTAGAGGAAGAAAATACCCATCATTGTCTGCGGAACGGGATCTGAAACGAGGCTCTCGGTTAGGCACCTGAGGACTCCCCCTAGATCGTTGTATCCTTCTGCGTTGCTGGGCAGTAAAATTATAGGGTTCCTTCTCCTTCTCCTTCTCTATAGCCCCTTCCACATCAGCACAGCCATCATCTGATTCCTTGTCAAAGCCTCTATTTCGCTTATCAGGTCTATCAGGCTTATCACCTTCTGAATCAGCATCTCTCTCTTTTTTTTTCTCTTTTGCTTCACGATCAACATTTTTCCAGCTATCAGCATCTTTTTGTTTCTTCTGGTCTGGTAACACAGTTTCTTGTTCTGGCAATTTAACCGATCCATCCCCAAGTTCCTTCCCATTATTTGGAACCTCTTTATCCATTCCATTCAATGAGTCTTTCTTGATCTGATCCTTTTCCCTGTCTTTTGAATTTTCTCTCTCTTTTGGATGATCTTTTTTCTCTTTCTCTGACCTTTCTACATCTTTGTCTTCCTTGGCGGATTCTTTACCATCACCACTTGTATTGCTAACGTCTGCACTGCTTCTACGATCGTTTCTTTCTTTTTCCTTCTCTCCCCATTCCCGATGCTTCACATCCTTGCCTTTCCTATCTTTTTCTTTAGATCTATCATCACCTTTAGAGTCTACTTTGTTCTCCCCAACAGCCTCGTGAGCTTCCACGTAGTCCCTTTCTTTTGTTGTTGAACTCTCCTTTCGAGCCTCAAGTGGTCCTTGTGAATTGCTACGTGGCATTTGCCAAGTCTCCAAACTACGACTAGGTGAATCTGAATATCGTTTTCCCCTATGGTAATCTTTTGATTCCTTCCAATTCAAATGGCTGCTAACCACACCATAGCCATCCTTTTCTGTCTTGTCACCTTTTGATTCATTATGACTCTCCCGGTCATATTTGACATCCTTATTGTCATCTCCTCTACCCTCAACACGCAAATCCTTTTCACTCTTAGCACTCTGAGCATCCCTTCTAGCTTCAACTTGTAAATCCTTCTTCTCTATCTTTGAATCACGATTTTCAAATCGGAAATCTCTGTTGTCCTTAGAATCCCTTGACTCTATCTTGTTCTCAATACCAAGTGGATGATCCGGATGAGAATCATTTGATAGTGATGTAATCCGATACACTGAAGGAAGAGGAGATTTTCTATCAGCATCACGGAATTCTGTCCGGGGTGCTTTTGCAGCACGGGAATCCTGACCTATATCATAAGGCACATGGTATTCATTTGAAGTTGAAACCAACTTGGAATATGTACTTGAATCATCGTGGGGATGCTTTGACGATGGATGAAGAGTATCTTCATGAGATCTCTTAGGTGTGCCACTCATAGTGAAAATTTAATACAATCATGAAAGTCAAGAGGAAGTAATCTGAAAGCCAAAACAATTCCTATCTCAGCTATCTGTTAGCTACGAGGAAGTCGGGTAACTGCAAGTCAATAAGAAAAGTTTAGAAACTACATAAGGCATGAACAGTTTTCTTAAGGGTAAGTGAATAGGCAGAATTTTTTGTGGATTCCCTGAATCTAATCCATAAAATTCCTCTCCCCTTTCTAACCCTGCTATCAACCTAACCAACAAATGCAAAGTACATCATGATATGATGATAAAACACAAAGTCAAAGATAATGATTAGAGAGACACACAGGTAATCAATGAAACAACATGCTTAATAAAGGTAGCATCAAATTGAGTGTAAATGTAAATACAAAATCTAACATATGCAAAATTTTCATTTTCTGCAGACACTGAACGCACACACAGTACATGCACAACTTACAACACCGCCATGTTATGTATATAAGCTTTCCAAAAAGAAAAAGAGAATAGAAGAACAATTACTATATGTATACCATTATGCAATGTATTCTATAAAGCTGCTCCCCCGTTTTAAATGCCTAACTTGGTCATTTCACACTATATAACTCCATTAATTTTATAAGCCTTTTGCAAACATTTCAAATAACCCCATATTCAATCTCACATCATGCTTTACCCCTTATTAACTCCTCTACTAATTATAACTAAAAGTAATGTAAATTTACTAGTTAATAGATTTCAATATGAAATGACATATTTCCTACCCAAAACTAAGAGATTCATAGTATCATACAAAAAAAAGAAACATATTAAACCTAAGAAGCGAGTTTAAAGAAAGGGTAAAAAAAAAAAAATCCCACCACCATGTAGAATGAGAAATCCAATTCAAATCCATGCAAATTAAGCCGTGAAATAAAGTGGCACAAGTTAAACAAATCTAATGCTAACACCAGAACAAGCTCAGACTGGTGGCCATGAACATACAATCAAAGCAACACAACCAAACAATAACAATAAGCTCAACTAGACACATTTCAGAGGACAACATTCAAGGTAAACCAGACAGAATCGCATGATGACTACAACAGCGAGTGAGCTACACAAAAAGATTAGAGCTTTAACCTTTCTTCTCAATGAATCATTGAATTGAGAGTTCAATGATTAAACAATTGCAGTAAGAAAGGTTATAGAGAACCTAACAGATTACAATAAAATGGATTGAATTAGCAGAAGAAAAGAAGAATACATGTACATTATGGCATTTCATGAAGAAGTAGAGAGAAAGAAAACCCTAGAAATAGTGTGAATTGAAGGTCTTTGTTTCTTCTTGTGAGTTGGGAGTGTGTGTGGTACCTTTGTTATCGGCGAGAGAAACACCCTCTTTCAGATGTGTCTGTCTCCGTTTTTTGATGTATTGTATTGAGGTTACAATGTTCTACTTAGTACTTACCATTTTCCGTTGTTGGCTTTTTTTTATTTAAATTATAAATCACTTTTTATTTCAATTAATTTATGCTTATTATTTTTATACATTTTGATAAACAAAAGAATACATCAATATATAAAACAACTACTCAAGCTATTTAGAAAGGTGAGTGATAAATATACCATTTAAACTAAGAAATATTTTTTGTAACACCCTCCACACAAAGCCTTAGGCTATAGTCGTAAATTAGATGTCATGAGACATTACGACGCCTAAAAACAAAATAAATATATACATATATTCGAAAGATAATATAACTAGGAGCATATAAAGAAAAGATAAATGAAAAAGACCGTCATCGTACTCGAAACGTTAAAAGGTAAAAATATTGGATACAGAAACAAAAGAGATATAGATATATACATAAGATCCAGAATAAGATACATAAATAGAACTAGTCTCGACCTGTAAAGAAAAAACCGACTAGACAATATTACAACTCAAAGTACACCAAAATACATCTTGTTTCTCCATAATCAAAACCTCTAAGAGGGATATACATATTCAAAAGTGGAAAATAAATATCTAAGTACAAAATAAAATCCAAAACACAAGTCTTCGCTTTCGCCACAAGGAATCCTACATGCTCAGCGAGATGCGTCACATCCTGTATCTGAAAATCAACAAATCCACAACGGTTAAGAACTCGAAGGTTCTCAATAGGGTAATAATTCCAAATAAAGACTATGTAAAACTACATGAACCTGCTAGGCAATTCTAGTCTCCAATCACACAAAGTTCAAGTCTAGGGTTCTTTCTAATCCAAACAGGATAAACAAACTAAATCTCAGCTCTTTCCAACACCTCTCAGCATCCTTAATTTTCAATATCATAGTAAACCAGTATTCAGTAACCAATTTAGTAATAGCAAGTACAAGTATTCAAACACATTCAAAAGCAATTACAATAAATATGGCAATTAGCAATTCGACAGAAATATTCACATAGACAAACCAAATACAATATGCACACTTAAACAATTTTACATAGATGCATATAATGCATGCCTGTCCTACTGGCCATGAGCTCGCGTGTTGGTTAAACTGTCAAAATTCGACATATCTGGTAGCTAATCCGGACATTATCTCTCTGTTGCGCATCCCCAAGAGGAATATAACCGAAGGAGAGTGCCTTTCCACCTTGCACTAGAGAGAAATGTGGGAAAAAAAAAATAATACGAATGAGAGTGCCTTTCCACCTTTTCTACATCTACACTGCAATAAGAGAGGGAATCATTCATCCTTAAACCCTTCATCCTCAACTTGCCTAATCACGAGCAAAATAACGCCACCGTCCTCACTGTGGGCGGGACAAAATTAGCATCCCCACAACGACACCGCAACCACGAACAAGCGAGATGGAACCTCCATCCTTACTTGGTGCAGGCGCCAAACCAAATAAACAAGTGGGACGAAACCCATGACCTTGCCACACAAGCGAGACACACCTCTGCCATTGCTCAAAACAATTATCAAATCAACACGCAAGTGGGATAACGCCAAGACCTTGCCACGCAAACAGGACACACCCCCATCCTTGCCAATCCAGCCATTTAGGCCACAATCAGACAACATCAACATCTTTAATCAAATTTTTAAGTTATTAGATGCATTCACCCCAATTTCTTATCAATTTATCATTCCCATTATCACGTAAGCAGGATAACACCTTCGTCCTTATCGCGGGTGGGACAAACCACCATCACCGCATAGTAATTTACGCACTGAGCAAGTGGGGTGATACCACCGTCCTTGCCAGGAAAGAAAACAATATCATATTTTAAGTCAATTCACAATTCCATCCAGTTTCAGAAGATACAACCTAACATAATCCTATTCATTCATTAACTACTCAATTTCATTATCCCATGAGAGGGATGAAACCACCATCCTCATCGCGAGCAAGACAAAGCCACATTCTCGCAACATTTCATCCAATTAACCAAATGTTTATCTGAAAATAGTTTAATTTAATTTGTCATATCACTTCCCAATATATTCAAGGCTTAATTATCAGTTATTCAACTCCATACGGAGGTTAAAGGGAGTTACAACTACGCCGGAAAGACGGAACAGTCAAAAACAGGATTTTGGAGAAAATAGGATCGTGCTTACGCACACCTTTGTGCGTACGCACGAGTTAGAACACTCGTTCTGAGAGATGCGCACGCACGCCTCTGTGCGCGTGCACACCAGCCAAATTTATTGGTTTTCTGCAAAGTAAAAAATTTCAGTTTTAAACACCAGTTTTCAAATGTTCATAACTTTTGCAACAAAATTCTGTTTTTCTCCGTTCTTAGATAGTTTTAGAGTTCTTTTCAATAGTTTTAATTCAAGATAAATTTCATATAATTTCAAGCTTCAAGCATCAAGTTATGACCCATTGAAATTAGTCAAAAATATATTTTTACCAAAAATTTACTTAAGTGTTAATTTCTCAAATTCTCAGTTCTTTTCCTTTCAAAACTACCCCAAACCATTCCTCAACACTCATTCAACAATTCTCAATCACTTTCTACCATTTAAAGTCCAATTCAACAAATTTCTAATACAATCAATCATTTCCAACATTATCCCACCAACAATCAAAACCAACAATCAATTACCCAACAAATTCTCATCATTCCAACAACAAATCACACATGGCAAATGCCATCAACTTACCATAACTTATCAAATAGGGGGTACCTCACTCTATCACAGTCTCCGACCCAAATTTTTATTTTCATAGCCCTTCATAAGTAATCATACCACGTCAACTCAACTATGCATATATATATTTATATCCATATCATAATTCAAGCTACCATCCAACTAATTAATAACAACAGCAATCATTTTCATTCAACGCTATCTTAGGGACGTTTAACCTAGATTTTTACATAATTTTACATAATGTCTACCCAAAATTAAAACATGTACCTTATTGAAGACGGTTTCTAACCTTTGAATTTCCTTTTTGAAATAGACCCAAGCTTTAATCAATTAACCAAACCCCTACCAAGTGCTCCAAATGTAAGCCAAGTGCCAAACCCGCAATAAAATTTAGCCCTTAGATATTTTTCCTCCGTTAATTTAAGCCAAGCACTCAAACAACTCTATTAAATCCAAATTAACCAAATTCTCAACCTAGGGTTCATATAAAATAGGGGTTTAAAGAAGGAAAATATCACCTTAACTTATCCCATTCGAAATTTGGATGGAATTCAACTACAATCCATACTAGAGTTTCTCTATTGCATCAAAATAAAAAAAATCTCAATACCACATATCGAAAACGCGAATTTGAGAGAAATTTTGAAAATAATTCAAGATTCTTGAGACTACTTACAACAAAAGTGGTATAAAATCGAAGAGAATAACAATGTGGTCACGTGGCCACAAACAAATCTTCAATCGAAGCTACGATTTAAAAATTATGTGGATTTAAGTGTGTCACGTGAATAGTGTCTAGGGCTTTTGGTCCCTTCTTTTCTTCTCTTCTCTATCTGTGGCTCTCTCTCTCATAAATAAGGGGTGAGTTGCTGAATTTGCTATGGTTTGTATATATATCATGAATTTGGACCCAATGTGGGCTCATTTGTAGTTAGTTTGGGACAAAACTTTTAAAATAAGTATCTAAATTTTTATTCTAAATATTTTTTTCATCATTTTTACAGTTTTAGTTCTTACATGCAGTACTAGACAAATTTAAATCAGTACAGCTAATTTATAACGCTGGTACGTATTTTTTTGCAATTATTATATTTTTGCGTTTAAATTTATTTTCTAAGTTAAATTTTCACCAATAAATTTCTAAATTATAAATTTTAGATTTTTAACTCCTTTTTGTTCATAAATAATTTATTAATTAATTATTTATCATTTATCTAAATTTTACATTTTTATGTTGCATAATTTGTATGCATGG
>NC_029793.2:99289077-99305728 GCF_000816755.2 Arachis ipaensis
GGCACGTTATTGTCTATTAATGCACTAATATATGATAAATAAAAACTATACCACATGGAGATTATTAAAAACAAAATTCTCTATCTGTGTTTAATTGATTGTCAGCTTTTAAATTTACATTGCTGAACTTGCTCATCTAGAGTATTTGTTGAAGAAAATGAAGATAAATATTAAAGGTTTTGTTGTGAACTCTAGCTCAATGGTTTGTGAGAGTACTTTCTAGGCGAGAATTTGTCGATTCAAGTAAATCTGCATGCTTCCCATTTTGAAATGGAATGTGTCTTATGAGACTCTTTTTAGTTTTATTTTTGTTCAATTTTCTGCACCTTTCTTTAGAATCGTATCTTTTAGTTCAGTATTTTTTGAGCATTAATCAACGTAGAGAAAATCGAAATTTTACGTGAAATCAAAAAAGTAAATTAAGAACATAAAACATAAAATCTTAATGAGATTTAAATCGTAAAATCGTCAGACGTAGTATAAATTTCGTAAAATTGATAGACTCATTTAAAATCATAATATCAGAAGATTTTAAGAGTTAAATCAAAATTCTAGCTATTATGGCATTAGTCCTATTGACTATATAAAAAAAATCTATTAGAATGATTTCATTAATTATATAAGCTAATAGGGGAAATTAATAATTTTATTAGATTAATTTTATTAATTATAGTAAGACTTTATGAAAAATCAGTTATTTAGAGTAATTATTAATTATAGTAAGATGTTTTGGAAAATTAGTAAATTTATGGAATAACTTAATTAATTATAGTTTATGATGCTAATACGGACATGGAATACGATACGACACAAAATATGTCGATACACAAATTTTAAAATCTTAAAAAATTAAAGTATTTTTTAGATAAATTGTAATGAGATTTTAATATTTTATTAATATTAAAAGATAAATTAATTTTTTAATTATTTTTATTGTCTTATTTTAATTATATAAAGTATTTAAAATATTTTTTGTTTTAATAAATAATAATTGTATACTATTTCTAAATTTATTTCAAGAATACATATTAAGAATAAGATTAGACACACTAACACGTGATTGTATTTAGGTGTGTCAAAATATGTCTGAATTTTTTTTATTTTTTATTAAGACATAATTATACACATCAGACACGTATATCGAACAAGTATCATATTCGAAATGTGTCTGATACGTAAACACAATAACTCAATAAAATTTTATTAATTATAGTAAGATGTTACGAAAAATTAGAGATGTCAAAATGAACAAAATTAAATGGATTTTCCCGTTAAATAAAAAAAAATTCGCGAGACTCGTAGATTTTGGTAGCATGGAAATGAGTTGGTCTGCTGGACTAATTTTTTTCTTTGTTTTTTACGAAAGAGTGACGAGTACCTCAAATAAAATTATAACTTTTAAACACATTTCTTTCAATTTTTTTGTTAGTTTCTTTATTTGTTTTATTTTCTAATTTTTTTCATTTGAAAGTTGACAATTGATGTGTGTTAATATTTTTAAATATTTCATATTTGTATAATTGTATGATGATTACGGTTATAGATTATATGGTTTATTGTCGCCTTCTTCATTATTTGGAAATCTATACTTTAAAAAATTATACTTTTAAAATTCTCAAATAAATACTGCAAAAGAAATAACAAAAATATATGAATTTTCATATAAAAAGCTTACAATGTAACACTTTATCACCCTAAGCCTTATCTCTAACCGTAAAGTAAAGGGCGACAAAGCGTCACGACAGTTTTAAAGCTCATACAATAGTGTATATATAGAAAGGAGTAATAAGACTAGAAGCTTGATATAAGGAACAAGAGTTCAAAGATAGGTAATTAAACAGAAGAAACAAATCGCGAAGCATTCACACAAACTAACTAAAAGCGTAGGCACACAATATTAGGGGTGTGCATAGCCCGGCCCGGTCCGAAGATCCGGCCCGGTCCGGAACACTTTAGGGGCTAATTTGGTGTGATTTCATCGGGTCTAGGGTCGGGTATGGGTCTCAAAAATATACCCGGTCATTATTTCGGGTCGGGTCCGGGCCATAGCTCGGGTCACCCGAAATTGGCCCGGTGGCCCGGTCATCATACATAATTAATATTTTGTGTTATTAGTGATGGATGATGGCTATTATTATGTGAAATTTAAGTGTTGTAAACCTTAATATTTTGTGTTATTAGTCATTATATATAAGACTATAAGTTAATATTTTATATTTAAAATGCATAAGACTTTAGACTAATGCATAATCTTGTGTTATTTGTATTGATTTAAATATTTGTGTTATTAGGCAATATTAGTATTGATTATGGTTATGCTTTAATTTTAGAGAAGAGTTGGTTCCTATTATATTTTTTTAAGTGAATTTTACCATGTCAAATAATGATTGGAGTCTTGGAAATTTGGATATTTTTACATGCTAACTTACAAGAAGGTATCAAGGTAATATAATGTTAACGGCCATATAATATACAAAAGAGGACTAGTCACAGCCTATGGAGTTTAGGCTGGCTAGCCAAAATAGAATACAACAGAATTTTGATGTTTAAAACAGCTAACATCCTATCTCTCAAAGTTTTCATTAATATAAGCTTCTAAGGCAACAAAATATATAAAAGTGAGAGACTACAAAAATAAATCAAAATAAAAGTTGGATCATCCTCTGCTTTGTCACCATCCTCAAACTCACCGAGGTGGGTTGCGACCTGCATCTAAAAAACAACAACAACATATGGTATGAAAACCGGAGGTTCTCAGTATGGTAACAATGCTCAATAGATAAGATATAAGGTTCCGGGAAGTCAAAGGCAATCCTAGAACTTTACATCGATACAGATATTCAAGCTTAAAGAAATATATAATAAAACCATAAACAGGGTAATCTAACTTAAGCGATTTCTATTCTAACTATAGCCACTGCTGTCCCACAGCCTTCGCCAACCTACCTTCCATGCGATTCCATCACCACTGCCTACCGATCCTCCTCAAACTGGTAAAACACAAGTAATGCAGACAAGTAAAGTACAATTAATATACATATATAGCAGCTAGATCGATTAGCAATTAGGCTTATTATTCAATTAGGCATAACTCAAGTAATCAAAGCAAATAAACATGTAAAAGATGCATATGATGAATGTCTATCTTATTTTTGGCTCGCGATATCATTTGTCGATTCAAAGTTGCCAACCCGACACATCCTCTCGGATGTCACCTTTCTGCCAAGTTCCTGGAATATAGCGCCTGGCTCGCTGTGTGCACCCCTGGAATATAGTGCTCGGCTCACTTTTATGCATAACCCTAAGATATATTGCCCGACTCACTCTTATGCGCTCACTGGGATATAGTCCGACTCACTCTTATGGTAAAAAAAGTTATGCGAGCGGGATACTACCTCAATCCTCACATCTGAACGTAGATGGGATACCCCCACAGTCCTACGCCAGAATTACTACCTTGACAAGTGGGATTAAACCACCATTTTTGCCAGGCACATAGCGACATACCAATCAATACACATCATAATCATCATTCAGTGATCACTGCTCAACTCAACAAATTCATCAACCTTGATCTTCCAGAATTTCTCATCAACTTTCATATTCTCAGCTTATAACAACCCGAATTTTTAAAATTAAATTTTATACTTTAAATTTTAAAAAAAATAAAATAAAATTTAATTTAATTATGATTTATTCTATTATTTTAAATTATCTATTAAAAAATATATTTATAGTTACAGTCTAAATTGATTTTTATTATTATTATTATTATTATTATTATTATTATTATTATTATTATTAAAAAAGTTTCTATTGGGCCGAAGCCACTAGGAAACTAAAGGAAAAGAAATGAAAACTTTATATATATATATCTTACCGTGGATCACAATTTATTTGCATTAGTTTAATTATAATCATTCATATATATGAATAACCATATGTGTATATATATGTGCATATATATGAACGTGGCATGAAGGAACATACACATGTGTATATATATATGAAAAACTAAGACACCTAATCTAATATCACATTTAATCATCATCACCCAGCTTCCTTTGCTTCCATTTTTTTACTTTCACTAACGGTGAGGGTGAGAGACTGAAGCTGCATGAAGAAAACCATAAACCTTACCGAGCTTCTAACTTCAATTTCTTGAGATCCGTAACTCCAACAAAAAATCTAATCCGATAAAAGTGTTCGTATCTTCCTCCTCTACACGTTGGCATATTTTTTGTTCGGTGGAAGCTGACGGTGACATAACTTTCTTTTTTCTTGAGTTCGGCCAATTGGAGTTTTAGGAGGCACAGATGATTTCTGACGTTTTCTTCTTCAGCAACTCGGTCAGAAAGTTTCTCCGGAGCTATTGTTGATTTTGATTTCATACGAAGGTAAGGAATTTTATTTTTAAATTAACTGTTTTAAACTATGAATGCCATGGAAGTCTAGTGGGTATTTATAAATAATTTATGATTGTTTGGAATGACTGAATGATGAATTTGAGTTGTGTTTGTGACTGAATTTGATGAATATGTGTTTGATTTCTTGATTGATTAGGAGTGCTGAAAATTCTAATTATGGAGTTAAAAAGTATTAATTTGATTTATTAAAAAGTCGGTTTGATTAAATACCATGTAAAATGAATTTTATTGATTTATCGAAAATAATTTCTGATATTGGAATTAGTTTGAGTTATTAGAAATGATTGAAAAGAGGTTAAAAATGGTTCAGTTGGGACTCAAAAAGGGTGGCTAAGCCCGAGTTTTAGGGGAAGTGCTGTCGAAATTTTATAAAATCTGAGGTTTTATTTGAAAAGTTATTTTAAAAGATTTGGTTTTAGAAAATTAAATTATTTGAGATTTATTTAGTTGAGAAAAGGTGTATTCTATTTTCAAACTCGATTTATTAAGAAAAACATAATGTTTTAAATCCAATTTTGTAAGGAGAGATTTTGTTTTAAGTGTTGTTTTGATCTCGGTTTTTTAAGAAAAGGAATCTCTGCCATAGGAGAGTAGAGAACAAGGATTTAAAGAATATATTAACTTAAAGAGATTGTCTGCCATAGGAGAGCAGATGTGATATTGTTTGGGTCTTAGTGCCAAATGTAAATTGGGGACGCCCACACGCTGAGAACTGTTTTCCAGATGTACGCTTATTGATTTGGAGAGCCACACTGTATGCGGCCTAGCCGTACGACTTATAAGCACATTGTATGCATCTGGAAAGCCATATCTGGGACTTATGCCCGGGTAATGTCGGGAGCAGGTAGGCAACCGACACATGAGCTCATGGCCTGCATTAGGAATAGACATGCATCATGTTGTTTACACATTTGTATTTGGTTGTGTTTGCTTGTATTACGTCTCTGTGATTGTGCTGTTTGACTTGTTTGTATGTTGGTTTGAGTCTCTTACTTGTGCTGTTAGTTCACGGATATATTGAGGTGAGATGTTGTGGTTGAAAAATGATTATGTGGCTGAGAGATGGTTAGTATGACTAATTTCATAATTCAAATCTGTTTTGCATTTAGATATTTAGAGAAAAGTAATTATTTATCTAAAGTAGAAATAAAAGTATTTTTGAAGGTTTAACAAAATAGTTTTACTAAGTAAGATAATTATTTGCATTAAATTCATTACTTTTACAGCATTCTCATTCCCTACTGAGAACGTGTGGTTTGTTCTCACCCCAAAATCTTCAACCCTTTCAGTGACACAGGTTTGAAGATTCAGCTTGAAGCCGTGGATGGTTATTAGTTTTATCTGAGTTAAGTTATGAGTTGAGTTGTTTTCATAGAGTTCCCTCGCCTCTGTTAATTAGGAGTTTATTTTACCCAGAGAGATAACTAATGTTTTCGAGTTTTATATTGAATTTGTTTGAATGAAATTTATTATTAGTAATAACTATGTGATTACTATTACTTGAAGATCTTTGATATGTGGTTTTAATTAATAAAAACACATTTTCTAGAATTTTCTTAAAAACCGAAACGCGATATCGACGTAAAGGCTCAATATTAAATAGATAATAAAGGAAAACAGGTTAGTAACCCCTTATTTTTGGTACGATCATGACGTGCTAAAGTGAGGGTGTTACACAACTCATCATAATCATTACCATTTCTCAACATCTTTCAAGTTTATAAACCATTCAAATAAAATATTGTTCGACCTCATTCATTTCTCAATTCCTCATCAATGAAATACTCCACAACTCAACTCTCACTAATTTCATTCACAAGCCTTTCAAAACCTAAGTCACCAGCTCGAAACTTATAACCAAATAACCTTTTAAATTCACTCAAAGCCTCTCATTCGTCCCAAAGCCTAACCATTAGCTAGGGGATCTCAACCAATAATTAAAGAGGTTTAGAAAGCTAGGGGAGTGCTTAAAAATTCAAAAATCACATTTCCAGCGAAACAATGGTTATGCGTACGCATGTATAGTCCCGCATACGTGAACGTTCAAAACCGAAAAGGATTGCCGCGTACGCATGCCAATAGCCGCGTACGCAGGAGTGTAAAATGGCAATCTCGTGAACTCATGCGGTGTTCTGCATACTCATGCCACCCAATTTTTAGAAAAAAGATGTTTTACTGCAGAATTATGTTTTTAACACCAAACTTCAAACGCACATAACTTTTTCGTTTTAAATATTTTTCATCCGTTATTCAAATGGCATAAATCTCTCAGACCCAACTTTCATTCAAAATAAGTTTAATCAAAATAAAAAATCCAGAGGTCAAGTTATGGCCTGTCAAAATTAGTTAAAATCATGGTTTTACCAAACATTCAAAGTCCTCTAGTTTTCCAAAACTCAAAATCATACAAAACCAAATTTCTTAACCCAACAATCCTACACATTCATACCCATTACCAATTATACTTCAAAATCATTGTTCTACCATACATCACCAAACCATTTAATTCCCAATCACCAACTCTTTCCACAATTCCTAATCACAAATCACCATTCTCAATGATAATCAATCCAAACATCAATAAAATCACATATTCACTATTCTAAACCATTACAATCATTATTCATCAGTTTATTATTATCAAAGCTCACAATCCTCATCATTTATCATCAATATCAATAACCACCACCATTCATCTACAACATCAATATTCATCATAAATCCTCATCAACAGCATCAATTATCATCAATTATCATTAACATTATATCACCGCAACATGCTCAATGACAATTAACCATTCCATGCAATTTCATACAATTCAATCCTATCCTAAGGTCCACTAGTCTAAGCTGCCCACAACATTACATATTATTTAAAGGAAACCAAAACCATACCTTGGCCGATTCCTACACAAGCCCAAAATCACCAATTTGATCTCCAAACAAGCTCTCAAACCCAAACAAACAACCAAATCTCAGCAACTATTTTAGCTCATATTCCAAGCATTCTAATCATCACTTCCACTCCAAACAACATCAATTCAAGCTAACTATCATACAAATTATCATAAATCAATCTTAGAATTTAATAAATTGACAAACCACAAGGGTTAAGAGTTTCTTTACCTTACCCATTGTGGATTGAGATAAAACCCAATAATAACCCAAGGTTTGTAAGATCCCAGATTTTTGAAAATTAAATAATTATTTTTTATGAGTTATTATGTTTGTTGAGATTTTGTATTTAAGAAAATTATTTTACTAAAAATAATTAAATAGAATTTTATGATTATTAAAGTTTAATTTAATTATAATTTATTCTATTAGTTTGAATTATTTATTAAAATTATTTTGTATTATTATTTGGTGATGTTTGATATATGATTTTTAATGAGTTGCAAATAATTTTCTAGCATTTTATAAAGAGTGAAACACGATATCGAACTAAAGGCTTAATGTTAAATAGTTAATAAGAAAAACAGGTTAGTAACTCCTTACTTTTGGTACGGTTATGACGTGCTAAGCTAAAAGTTAGGGTGTTACATTATGGTATCAGAGCAGTTCGTTCCTGTTAGAGTCTTGAGAGTAGACTGACTATGCTTCACTGCATACTCTGAGTACTTGTCATGCAATAGGACTTGTCCTAGTGACACGAATTTGAGTTTCAGATGCATGACTGTCTATTGATTAATTCTGTTAGTTGACCGTAGCATATCTCATGGTATTAGGTCTGGCCAGCTTAATACTGATGATTTGTGTACACGGGAATACTAATGGATTTTCATAGACGAGAGAGAAATAATCGGTTATGTGAATCACGGGGTTTGGGAACGATAGAAGTTAAGTTTTAAGAATTCGTTTCGACGTATACTCTTTTCGTGCTATGTGACTTGGTGTCATCTCTTCTTTCATTATCTTCCTTGGAATTCTTGTTTTGGATCTTCTCAGAATGTGATTTGATTGTTTTCCAACCATACCTTATCGTTCCAGTGTACCTTTGTTTGCCTGTAAAACTAATTGCTTACCTGACTTATTTTGAGTACTACCTTCGAGATTGCCGGTACTTTTCCTCATGGATCTTATTTTCTTTGATTTGGGTTTGAACTTGTTTCAAAGTAACAATTTTCGAGGACGAAAATTTTTATAAGTAGGGGAAGATGTAAGACCCCAATTTTTTGAAAATTAAATAATTAGTTATTTATGAGTTATTATGTTTGTTGAGATTTTGTATTTAAGAAAATTATTTTACTAAAAATAATTAAATAGAATTTTATAATTATTAAAGTTTAATTTAATTATAATTTATTCTATTAGTTTGAATTATTTATTAAAATTATTTTGATACGCAAAATTTAAATTATTTATTATTATTGTTGTTGTTGTTGTTGTTGTTGTTGTTGTTGTTGTAATATTATCCTAGGTATCATTTAGTTTTCTTGGCTGAAGCCATTAAGGGTAAAACGAAAAGAAAGAAAGCCAAGTGGCTTATATGAACACGCACGCACGCACGCACGCACGCACGCATAAATGACACATACCCCATTTTAATCTTTAGTCACAATAATCATCATCTTGCTTCATTTGGATATTTTCATCACCAAACTAATACGAAGAAAAAAGAGAAGGAAGTGACAGAGAGGAAGAAAGAGAACTGTGACTTTCGTTGATTTTCCGGTTTCGATTTCTTGCGATCCGTAACTCCAATAAAAAATCTAATTCGGTAAAAGTGTTCGTATCCTCCTCCTTTACACGTTGGTATTACTTTTTTCTGATAGAAGTTGACGGTGACGTAGCTCCTCTTCCCCTTGAGTTCAGCCAATTGGAGTTCTAGGAGACACAGACAATTTCTGACGTTTTTTTCTTCAGCAGCACGGTCGGATATTATTATTATTATTATTATTATTATGTGATTATTATTACTTGGTGATGTTTGATATATGATTTTTAATGAGTTGCAAACAATTTTCTAGCATTTTATAAAGAGTGAAACGCAATAACTAAAGGCTTAATATTAAATAGTTAATAAGAAAAATAGGTTAGTAACTCCTTACTTTTGGTATGGTCATAACGTGCTAAAAGTTAGGGTGTTACAAGGTTAATCACCACCTAAATAACCAAAACTACAAAACCCACTTAATAATTAAACCCAAATTTCAAAATCTGTTAGGGAAGAGAAATAGAGTATGAAATTCAGTTCTTACCAAATTTATTTGAATAGAATTGAAGAGCTCGACAAGAGTTTCGCGTGGTTACAAATGACACACAAATCGGAGTTCCATAACTCAAGATATTAGCCAAGAAAGGTGATGATGAATAGTAAACCCTCACTCCCTCTTCTTTTCTTCTTCACCAACGTGCTCACTCTCTCTCATTCAGCAATAAAAATGAGCTGAATAGCTCACTAAATGTGTATTTATATGTTGGGTTTCAGCCCAACTTAGGTTCGTTCTAATCGGTTAGCGGTTTTGGTTCGCTTGACTCAACTTTGGGCCAAAACCTTTAGAATAAGTGACCGGTTTTCGATTCTAAATATTTTTTAAAGTTTTTTCTACAGTTTTAATTCCTCACTTGAAGTACCGGACAGACTTAAACCGATACTGCCGGTTAAATCACTAGTACGCGTTTTTACGCATTTTTTCGCAAAAAATTACCTTTTTCCACTCAGAAAAATCTAATGGATCCAAATCTCTCCTTCAAATTTTCAAATTAACATTTCTAAAATTTTGAACCTATTTTGAATAATTAAATCATTATTTTATTTTAATTATATGGCTAATTAAACTTCTGGTTCTCACCCACAAACCTTTGTAGTAAAATATGATCGTTATAATATGAATTTAATTTTGATGCACTGATAATATAAAACGTTATTATAGCAGCTTATAATTGTTTAGTTGGTCAAATTACTTTGTAGCTCAAAAAGTTATTATAGCAGCTTATGATTGATGCTGTACTTTGTAGCTTTATATGATTATTTATATGAAGTTATATTGTGTTATATAACTTAAGATAGATTAATTATATCTTATAAATTCAGGATATGTTTGAACTACTATTGTTCATTTTTTGGATTAAATTATATTGTATCTATCATACCCAGCAATAATTAGTTACGATAATATATTGGTTACTAATAACTTATATTAACTGATAAAGTAAAGAAAATTAGTAATATAGAATTGTAATATGTAGAAGAAGGATAAATTAGTGTATAAACTAATGAAAAATAGCTTAGTAATTTATCTTTCAAAGAAAATAGTAAAAATATCTAAAAAGATAATTCCTCACTCTCAAATATCTTCATTCTTTGCATCCACCATGCTCCTATATTTCCAAGCATTCTCTTAGATTACGAGACATAAATTGTTGTACTCCTCTAAAATCCACTACTACATTTCACACATTTAGTAACATTTATCTTGTAACATTTATTAAAATGTTAGTAATTATAATAAAATTAAATATTAAGTAACATTTTTAATAAAATGTTAGTAAATGGGTTTAATTTTTATAAAAAGTTTACAAAAACTGTTACCTATTCCTAATTTTATAAATAAAAAAAAATTCTTATTACTCTGAAATCAAATCCACCATCACTCTCAATCTCACTCTCAGTGCTCTGAATTTTTCAATCTCGCTTTGCCTCCTCAATCTCTCAGTTTTCTAAATCTCTCGATCTTGTTCTGCCTCCTCAATTTTTGGTTTTGCCTCATCTCGATCTCTCACTCTGCCTCGTCGATCTCATGCATGATTCAATCGCAGACTCAATTTCATTCCAGTAAGGTAAGATTTGAAATCATAGGTGATTCTCTTCAAATTCCTAGGGTTTGATTTTCATAGTTGTTGCTGATTCTTCAAATCTCTTCAAATCAGAAGAGTCTGAGTTTAGTAAAAATGAACTAATTCTCTCTTTAAATCTGTAGAAGTTTTAATCCAATTAGCTCCATGAGAGTTGAATAGCTAATTGATCTTAATAAATTTGTTGACTCGTGATCTAGCAGGTCAGATCAAAGGAGATGTTTAATTTGAGGAGGTAGGAACCCTAAAATTGATTGCAATGGGGCGAGAAAAGATTGCGATTCGAAGGATCGACAATTCAACGAGCCAGCAAGTAACATTTTCGAAGAGAAGGAATAGATTGCTGAAGAAAGCTAAAGAATTATCCATTCTCTCTAATGCTAAAGTTGGATTGATTGTAAAAAAAAATACTTTTGTTTGTTCATCATAGGAATCATTAACTTCAATTATATAATAAATGAGTCAAAACATAGGAAAATGATTGCTTATACTTTTGTTCACTCCAAATGAAAATGAATATGGTATGAGAATTTCATATCTCAGTATGTATTCATCTATTAAAATGATAACTAAGTTGTGAAACCATTGCAGAAAAAGAGTAAGGAACTTGCAACTTGCCAGGGTGAAGTCAAGGCCTTAAGGGCAACTGAAGCTCTGAAGGATAAGGCCATAGAAGAGGTACTTTTAATGCTTAGTTTATTTATTTATTTATGCTTACACTATCAGTAGATTAAAACTTAATTTTTCTCCAATTCCAGCTGAGAAATGAAGTTAGTAAACTGGATCAGAAACTTAGAATAACCGAGAATCATCTTAAGGACAAGGTACACTGATATAGTAATAGTATAGATTGTAACATAGATAGAAGCATGTCAAACAATGCTAAGTTCTAAAATCCATTTACTTCAAAATCTGTTCATGTGAAGAATCTAGAAATAAAGAAACTAACAGAAGAAAAGAAAGATGCCTTGGCTGCACAATATGTAGCAGAAGCAACTCTTAGAAGGGTACATTTAGATCAGAAGGATGATGATTATATTCCATTTAAGAGTGTGATCACTCCTCTTGAGGATGAGATCAAGTTGTATAAAAATGAGGTATGATTATATTGAAAAGTAGGAGAATTATATAAAATGATAGTCCTAACACCCATCTTTGCTTCAGATTAAAGCACTGCAAAAAGATAAGAAGGCATTGGTACAATATGTTTATTTATTTAAAGATCATCTTGTTTATACTTTCTTTTAGTCGTGTTCACACAAATGATTCTATAAACATATTGTTTATTAGTTCATTAATACAAATTTTCCTTTTTTTATTATATATTTTTAAGAGAGAAATTTTGTTATTGCATTTTAAATAAAGTCAATATATATAGATATACCAGGAAGTGGTGGTTCTAATGCTAACAATCAATGGCGTAGTTTCTTCAAGCTTCTCAAGAAAGGCTCACAAATGCCATTTCAACCATTTCACATTCTTAAAAAGAATGTTCCTAAGCTAACTAGAAGGAAGAGTAAGAAGGTTAGATAGGATCTCATTCCTTCTTTTTTTGACTTTGAGTTTGCCAACTTTAAATCTTCATGGAAGAATTTCACTCTCTCTGAACTCTAGGCTGCAACTGATGACTTCAGCCATAGTATGGTTGTGTTAGTTTATTACATTTTTATGGTCAGAAATGGTAGTTTACTCGTTAAATCGAAAATGATTGTTGTTATTGGCAGATAATGTAATTGGGGAGGGAGGGTATGCAGAGGTATACTTAGAAAAATTGGAAGATGGAACCTTTGTTGCCATAAAGAAGCTGACAAGAGGGAACCAAGAAGAAATGACTGCAGATTTTTTGTCTGAGCTTGGAATCATATGCTGCATTTTATCTTTGCTTAGTAAATTTTGTCTCTCTTCGACATTGCACAAGTGAGTCGCTGATATTTCAAAAGTTTCTGAAAGCGTTTCCTTGACATCATAAATTACTCTTGTTTTCCTTTTCATCAGTAAGGGATGTCTTCCAGTGCATTGAGCAAGGTACTTCATTAGGATCAAATGAATATGTTGCGCAAGCTGGTGCATAATAGTTCTAATTATCCAATTCATTGAAAGTCACTGGCAACAAGTTAATGGTTCAGGTAATGATGTTTAATTTGTTCTTAATCCAAACTTGGACCTTGCAAACAAACAGCGTTTGTTAGGTTTTATAATAAAAGATTGAGATTAAATATATTTTGAAAATTGATAAAGCCGCTGGCTGAAGCAGGCTACCCTGCAGTTGCATCTGACTCATTTTGATCCTCGGGTTAACTAGAAAAGGCCATAGGGGATCTTAAGGGGCTTATCACTTAAATTGCTAGTGTTGATCATTTTTCATGTCAACTTGAACATTATTTTTGTCTGCAGGTAGTTAGAGCACATTGTTCTTGTACATTATCATGATATTAAAGATGTATATTTTTTATCTATTGTTTTGAATTTTTATCTTAAAATTATTTGGATAAGATGTTATATTGAAACCAGAATCAAGTAAATCTGGTGTAGGTTAAAAACAACTATGGTGATTTTGTCACTCTAATGTGATCCATTGTTCTATTATGCCATGTTGCATAATTTACAGTGTTACAAGTCTGGCATCTCACATTCCCCTGCAGCTCTAGTATCCTTGGTTGGTAGCTCTCAAACAAGTTCAGTGCCTTCCTCTGTCAAAATAGAGTCACCTATAACTAAAATTCAAACATCTATTTCATCAACTAAAAATGAAGTTGAGCAGGCTGGATGAGCTTCAGTGTGTGATCTTTGAATAGAATTGATCTTTCGAATAACCGTTTCGCCAGTTATATTGATTTTTCTGTTGTTTGGTCATTGAGTAGGCTTAGGCAATTGAATTTTTCTAGCAATGCCTTATCAGTTTCGAATTGAAGGTTAATAACCCAATGTTTTTGAGATTCTTTTCATGAGTTTCCTTTTTATCTAATTTTTTCTGCTCAAGCATGCAGGACAAAAATAAAGGCCAAAAGTTTAAAATAAAGTAAGTTTGAACTACTAATTCACAAGCTCATATGTTGCTCTTTTTGCACTCGTACCTTAGATTAGATTATATATTTATTTCTTTCAATGTTGCTGATTTGTAACAAGGATGAAGAAGACGAGACCATTGTAAATGTGGAGTGCCACTATGCTCAAGCAGAAATTGGCAATTGCATTTTTAGTCTTGGTGATTGTGTAATTACAAAAGTAAGTGCATAGAGTTGAAGACATACAATCTTTATCGTATTAAAATTTGTTGTGACTTTTAATTGAACTGTGTAACATCCTTTTTTTCTACTTGGCATATTTGCATCCTTTTTAAGCTTAACGGTGTTTGTAGCGCCTCCATGTCCTGTTCTTGTTTCTCTCCATTGTTGATTTGCTTTTGAGGTGCTATAAATGGCAATTCCATAACGGAAGCTCAACAAATTGTAGGAGAATCTACACAGATTATAAGGGAAATCCTGATAAAAATCCGTTACTCATCAACACAAGAAGTAACAGTCTTCCTCTGGTCAGTTTTCTCTCTATCTTTCAAATATTCATTTCAATTTCTATGCTTTGTTCCACTAGAAATAAGTTTACTTCACGGCACGGTCACAATCTGATGAGCTTTATAGTTTGTCCTTTTTCTTTCTTACTCATGCTAAAAAGATGTATCTTTTATTTTTATTTTTATTTTGAAGAGCTAGAAGGGTCTCTTGTTGGATTTTCGCTCTCAAATTTTGTATACAACTTATCTGTTTGTAGACATGAGTTTTAGACTTGAGTTCTGTTGGGTTTGAATCTTTCTTGTGTTTTAGACTGTAATAAGTGTAAGTACCGGCATAGAAGTTACATTTTCAGTATACAACTCATGCTAAATGAATGAAATTCTTGTTTGAAATAATCAAATTAAATTTGGGTTCTAAATCTCATGTCATACCATTTCAAGGTTCATTTATTGCTCTTCTACTGGTGTCTATCTCAAATCTAATCTACTGCCTCATGTCGAGGTCAGTTTACACTTTACAAACATTCTGTATTAGTGCAGGATCCAGAAAAGGATCACACCTGAAGGATGTTAATTGAATACTAATACTTGTTAAGAAAAAATGATAGGTTGATATAGTGAATCCAAAGAGCAGGCATAAGGGAAAGCTTGAGATAGAGAGCTTGCTGCAATCAAGAGGTAAGCTTGAGACAGAGACCTTGCTGCAACCAAGAGGTGTTAACTGGACTTCATTAAGGCTCTCATTTCCAAGGTAGCATCCTCATCCTCCATATTTACTATTAGTATTTAGTACTACTACACTGGCCTGTATCTGATTTGCAACTTACAACTACATTTCGACTCCATTCTAGTGCTAAGTGCTAACTTACTTTAATTACAGTAATTAATTAATAATTAATTGTTAGTACTCCTTATATAATTGAGCTGCTCCATTTTCATTGCATATTATATACTATTGTTTGTGGTAATCAAAATTGCTTTTGTCATTTTATGGTTTGTATTTGGTTCTTCTTGTCTTGTGCACCCCGTTGGTTATGTGGGGCACTCTGCCACTGCTCATTCATTCAATCTAGCTGCACAATATAGGATAAAGTTCTACTCATTACGTGCACAGCAACACCTTAACTGCAGCTGTGATTTTTTATGAGATTCCAGAAGACGTTAAAGAGGTTTTCTTAATGGGTGCTACTTCCAAGCTCGGCAGATAAATACATTTTTCTAGGATTAGTACAAGGACTAAGTTTTTTATGTACATAGTATCACTTTTCTTTTTCTTTTTTATATGAAATGTTCATAGAGTTTAAGTGTTATAAGTATTTTTTTCTTTTTTCTTTTTATTTGCATCACGAAGCAAACTTGTACAATGATTATTGATTAATAAAAGAGGCTATAAAAATTTTATTTTGTGAATTTGTAAATTTAATTAAATATTTCATGTTGTATTAATTAATTTTAGTATATTTATATTACGTATAATATAATAAAAATAAAAAATAGTATAATATAACTAAAAAAATGTTACTAAAGAGCTTTTGTAACATTTTTTAAGTGTTACAAAAAATATCTATGGTAACATTTTTTGAAGTGTTACAAAAAATATTTATGGTAACATTTTTCTAAATGTTACATAAAATATCTATTGTAACATTTTTTAAGTGTTACAAAAAATATCTATGGTAACATTTTTCTAAGTGTTATAAAAAATATCTACAGTAATATTTTTCTAAATGTTACATAAAATATCTATTGTAATATTTTTTAAGTGTTACAAAAAATATTTATGGTAACATTTTTTTTAAGTGTTATAAAAAATATCTATTGTAACATTTCTCTAAGTGTTACTAAGAAATGTCTATTGTAACATTTCTCAAAATATTACTATAGAAGATCTATTGTAACATTTTTATTAAATGTT
>NC_029793.2:99334346-99349688 GCF_000816755.2 Arachis ipaensis
TTACTACTTTGAAATCGAATCCACCATCACTCTCAGTCTCACTCTTAGTGCTCTGAATTTTTCAATCTCGCTCTGCCTCCTCAATCTCTCAGTTTTCTGAATCTCTCGATCTTGTTCTGCCTCCTCAATTTTTGGTTTTGCCTCTTCTCGATCTCTCGCTCTGCCTCGTCGATCTCATGCATGATTCAATCTCAGACTCAATCTCATTCCAGTAAGGTAAGATTTGAAATCATAGGTGATTCTCTTCAAATTCCTAGGGTTTAATTTTCATAGTTGTTGCTAATTCTTTAAATCTCTTCAAATTGGAAGAGTCAGAGTTTAGTAAAAATGAACTAATTCTCTCTTTAAATCTGTAGAAGTTTTAATCCAATTAGCTCCATGAGAGTTGAATAGCTAATTGATCTTAATGAATTTGTTGACTCGTGATCTAGCAGGTCAAATCAAAGGAGATGTTTAATTTGAGGAGATAGGAACCCTAAAATTGATTGCGATGGGGCGAGGAAAGATTGCGATTCGAAGGATCGACAATTCAACGAGTCGGCAAGTAACATTTTCGAAGAGAAGGAATGGATTTCTAAAGAAAGCTAAAGAATTATCTATTCTCTCTGATGCTAAAGTTGGATTGATTGTAAAAAAAATACTTTTGTTTGTTCATCACAGGAATCATTAACTTCAATTATATAATAAATGAGTCACAACATAGGAAAATGATTGCCTATACTTTTGTTCACTCCAAATGAAAATGAATATGGTATGAGAATTTCATATCTCAGTGTGTATTCATCTATTAACATGATAACTAAGTTGTGAAACCATTGCAGAAAAGAGTAAGGAACTTGAAACTTGCCAGGGTGAAGTCAAGGCCTTAAGGGCAACTGAAGCTCTGAAGGATAAGGCCATAGAAGAGGTACTTTTAATGCTTAGTTTATTTATTTATTTATGATTACACTATTAGTAGATTGAAACTTAAGTTTTCTCCAATTCTAGCTGAGAAATGAAGTTAGTAAACTGGATCAGAAACTTAGAACAATCGAGAATCATCTTAAGGACAAGGTACACTGATATAGTAACAGTATAGATTGTAATATAGATAGAAGCATGTCAAACAATGCTAAGTTATAAAATCCATTTACTTCAAAATCTGTTCATGTGAAGAATCTAGAAATAAAGAAATTGACAGAAGAAAAGAAAGATGCCTTGGCTGCGCAATATGCAGCAGAAGCAGCTCTTAGAAGGGTACATTTAGATTAGAAGGATGATGATTATATTCCATTTGAGAGTGTGATCACTCCTCTTGAGGATGAGATCAAGTTGTATAAAAATGAGGTATGATTATATTGAAAAGTAGAAGAATTATATAAAATGATAATCCTAACACCCATCTTTGCTTCAGATTAAAGCACTGCAAGAAGATAAGAAGGCATTAGTACAATATATTTATTTATTTAAAGATCATCTTGTTCATACTTTCTTTTAGTCATGTTCACACAAATGATTCTATAAACATATTGTTTATTAGTTCATTAATACAAATTTTCCTTTTTTTATTATATATTTTTGAGAGAGAAAATTTTGTTATTGCATTTTAAATAAAGTCAATATATATAGATATACCTAACAACACTTCTGATTCTGAGGCTCTACCAGGAAGTGGTGGTTCTAATGCTAACAATCAATGGCGTAGTTTCTTCAAGCTTCTCAAGAAAGGCTCACAAATGCCATTTCAACCATTTCACTTTCTTAAAAAGAATGTTCCTAAGTTAACTAGAAGGAAGAGTAAGAAGGTTAGATAGGATCTCATTCCTTATTTTTTTGACTCTAAGTTTGCCAACTTCAAATCTTCATGGAAGAATTTCACTCTCTCTGAACTCTAGGCTGCAACTGATGACTTCAGCCATGGTATGATTGTGTTAGTTTATTACATTTTTATCGTCAGAAATGGTAGTTTACTCGTTAAATCGAAAATGATTGTTGTTATTGGCAGATAATGTAATTGGGGAGGGAAGGTATGCAGAGGTATACTTAGGAAAATTGGAATATGGAACCTTTGTTGCCATAAAGAAGCTGACAAGAGGGAACCAAGAAGAAATGACTGCAGATTTTTTGTCTGAGCTTGGAATCATATGTTGCATTTTATCTTTGCTTAGTAAATTTTGTCTTTCTTCAACATTGCACAAGTGAGTCGCTGATATTTCAAAAGTTTCTGAAAGCGTTTCCTTGACATCATAAATTACTCTTGTTTTCCTTTTCATCAGTAAGGTCTTATCATTTGATGTCTTCCAATGCATTGAGCAAGGTACTTCATTAGGATCAAATGAATATATTGCGCAAGCTGGTGCAGAATAGTTGTAATTATCCAATTCATTAAAAGTCACTGGCAACAAGTTAATGGTTCAGGTAATGATGTTTAATTTGTTTTTAATCCAAACTTGGACCTTGCAAACAAACAGCGTTTGTTAGGTTTTATAATAAAAGATTGAGATTAAATATATTTTGAAAACTGATAAAGCCGCTGGCTGAAGCAGGCTACCCTGCAGCTGCATCTGACTCATTTTGATCCTCAAGTTAACTAGAAAAGGCCATAGGGGATCTTAAGGGGCTTATCACTTAAATTGCTAGTATTGATCATTTTTCATGTCAACTTAAACATTGTTTTTGTCTGCAGGCAGTTAGAGCATATTGTTCTTGTACATTATCGTGATATTAAAGAGGTATGTTTTTTATCTATTATTTTGCATTTTTATCTTAAAATTATTTGGATAAGATGTTATATTGAAACCAGAATCAAGTAAATCTGGTGTAGGTTAAAAACAACTATGGTGGTTTTCTTACTCTAATGTGATCCATTGTTCTATTATGCCATGCTGCATAATTTACAGTGTTACAAGTCTGGCATCTCACATTCCCCTGCAGCTCCAGTATCCTTGGTTGGTAGCTCTCAAACAAGTTCAGTGCCTTCCTCTGTCAAAATAGAGTCACCTATAACTGAAATTCAAACATCTATTTCATCAACTGAAAATGAAGTTGAGCAGGCTGGACGATCTTCAGTGTGTGATCTTTGAATATCATTGATCTTTCAAATAACCATTTCGGCGGTTATATTGATTTTGCTGTTGTTTGGTCATTGAGTAGTCTTAGGCAATTGGATTTTTCTAGCAATGCCTTATCAGTTTCAAATTGAAGGTTAATGACCCAATGTTTTTGAGATTCTCTTTATGAGTTTTCTTTTTATCTAATTTTTTCTGCTCAAGCATGCAGGATAAAAATAAAGGCCAAAAGTTTAAAATAAAGTAAGTTTGAACTACTAATTCACAAGCTCATATGTTTCTCTTTTTACGCTCGTACCTTAGATTAGATTATATATTTATTTCTTTCAATGTTGCTGATTTGTAACAAGGATGAAGAAGACGACACCATTGTAAATGTGGAGTGCCACTATGCTCAAGCAGAAATTGGTAATTTCATTTTTAGTCTTGGTGATTGTGCAATTATAAAAGTAAGTGCATAGAGTTGAAGACATACAATCTTTATCGTATTAAAATTTGTTGTGACTTTTAATTGAAATGTGTAACATCCTTTTTTTCTACTTGGCATATTTACATCCTTTTTAAGCTTAACGGTGTTTGTTGCACCTCCGTGTCCTGTTCTTGTTTTCCTCCATTGCTGATTTGCTTTTGAGGTGCTATAAATGGCAATTCCATAATGGAAGCTCAACAAATTGTAGGAGAATCTACACAGATTATAAGGAGAATCCTGATAAAAACCCGTTACTCATCAACACAAGAAGTAACAGTCTTCCTCTTATCAGTTTTCTCTCTATCTTTCAAATATTCATTTCAATTTTTATGCTTTGTTCCACTAGAAATAAGTTTACTTCACGACACAGTCAGAATCTGATGTGCTTTATAGTTTGTCCCTTTTCTTTCTTACTCATGCTAAAAAGATGTATCTTTTATTTTTATTTTTATTTTGAAGAGCTAGAAGGGTCTCTTGTTGGATTTTCGCTCTCAAGTTTTGTATACAACTTATCTGTTTATAGACATGAGTTTTAGACTTGAGTTCTGTTGGGTTTGAATCTTTCTTGTGTTTTAGACTGTAATAAGTGTAAGTACTGGCATAGAGGTTACATTTTCAGTATACAACTCATGCTAAATGAATGAAGTTCTTGTTTGAAATAATCAAATTAAATTTGGGTTCTAAATCTCATGTCATTACATTTCAAGGTTCATTTACTGCTCTTCTGCTAGTGTCTATCTCAAATCTGATCTACTGCCTCATGTCGAGGTCAGTTTATACTTTACAAATATTATGTATTAGTACAGGATCCAGAAAAGGGTCACACTTGAAGGATGTTAATTGAATACTAATACTTGTTAAGAAAAAATGATAGGTTGATGCAGTGGATCCAAAGAGCAGGCATAAGGGAAAGCTTGAGACAGAGAGCTTGCTGCAATCAAGAGGTGTTAACTGAACTTCATTAAGGCTCTCATTTCCAAGGTAGCATCCTCACACTACAAAAAAAAGAGTTTAAAATGGCATTTATATTATGGCAGCTTTAAAGAACTGCCATAATATTCAGATATTATGGCATTTTATGATGTTGCCATAATTAATTTTTCAAAAATGGCATTTTTGGTGATTTTGGCGGTTTTCAACAGCCATTATTGAAACCAGTATTTAAAAAAAAAAAGGCCAAAAGCCCAAAACCAAGGAAACCCTAACACTTATCTTATTTGGTGAAAAAGTGAAACCTGAAAGTGAAACTCGATCTTCTTAGCGGCGTTCTCCAATCTCCTCCAACGACGATCTTCTCCGGTGACATCTCCTCCAGTGACAGCTTCTCCAGCGGCGATGTCCTTCTGTATTCGCCTCCTGTGACGATATCCTTCAATGACGATCTTCTCCGCGACATCTCCTCCAACGACGATCTTCTCCGGCAACACCTGGAGGCATTCTCCTTTGGCGACATCTCCTCCCGTTGCGATCTTTTCCGACGATTCCTCTTCCAGCTTCCTCTTTGCCATCTTCTATGTCTTATCCGCCAAAATTCTCAGTGCCTCCCTTTTGTTCTAGATCGGCAGGTCAGTTTTCTATCTTTTTACATTCTAGGGTTCAAAAGTGCAATTCTCTGCTTTTTGATACTGTGATGAGTCTCTTCTTTAATACGAATATAGTTAAATTGAACAAGAAGTACATTATTTAGATTTTCTTTATTTAAGAAAAATAAATGTATTCTCATTGCTGTGTGAATGAATGCTTATGTTATGTTTGATAAATGTGATGTAAATTTTGATAATGACAGTGTTTGATGATGGAAACCAAGTGCAGGAGAATAGCTTCATATATGTGAGTGCTATTTCTTCTTTTTCCAGCTTTAGTTTGTAAATTAAAGCTTAAATCTTTCAAATCGCTGCATGCTTAGTTATACTCTGCTTCTACTTTTGCTCGATAGGTAGGAATTTTGTTTTTCTTCTATTTCAAAATTGATTCAGTATCATTTTAAAATCGATTACGTATTTTAAACAATAATTCAAAAGATAAGGTAAAATCACATGAGTATTGAGTGTTTGATCCTAATATATGGAATTTGGCTTGCTTTTCGATGGTTGATTCTGATTTTGGTGATTTTTTTCTTTTTCGTTATTATTATTATTATTATTATTATTATTACTAGAAGCTTGATTGCCACACTGCTAATCTGCTCCCATTGAAGCTACAGTTTTAAATATTTGTAGATATTGTTATAATTAGACATTAAATTTCATGTTTTGAAACTTTGATAGATATGAGTAGTTTTGTTGGAGATAAAAATGAGAGGGATAGTTACTATACTGAATGTATTTATGGACTTGAGAAAAGATTTAATACAATTAACAGAGACCAAAAGGTAGTTATTGAACCCAATTCTCTTTCTTATATGTAATATATTTATATGTATATGCACATATAATAAAGACTATTATTAATATGCATATTTGAGGCTGATGGTGATGTGTCTTTAGCTTGATTCCCCCACCCTCTCTTTTGTCATGATTTTTTTAAAGTGAGGTTCAGTGTGATTTGCGTGTCTGTTTCTTTTTTTTAGGTGTTAAAGTTAGGAAGCAAGTTGTGTTAGATGGTCCGGTTAGCTGTGAAAAAAGCATTGCACTTGCAATGCTTGTGCATTGCAACGTCAAATTGATTGTTTTATTTTTTGTCCATGTATGCTCCATTTGTCGTGGAGCTTCTTTGCTCCAATCTAAGGAAGAGAATAATATAATACAGCAAGCTAAAAGTTTGAAAAATCAAGAAAGCCAAGATTAGTTGCTTTAGAAAGATAGATTTTATTATAGCAGCTATGATATATCTCGTTGGCTCGTTGCCTTAGTCTTTGGTGAGATTTTGTATATATAAGTTCCTTGAATTTTATTAATGGGTGTGACACATTTCTTTTAACTTAATTCATTAGTTTTCTTTTATAAGTTATTGTTCTTTTTTAATTTTGTTCAGGTTCTATTCTGCAGTTCTTTTTTACTACTCATCTTCAATTCTTTTTTTTCTTCTTTAATTTTACTGTCACTATTATTTAAACATGGTATCTAGATATAATTAAAAAATGGTTTGTAGATGGTCATGCCGCATTTGAGGCAATTGCTTCTTCAATCAAGGATGCAAAATTAGAGGTTTGTTTAGTCTAGTACGAGAACATTTGAGGCCACTTAATACGTAATTTTTTTTACCACAAGAAGAAAAATAATAGTCAATTTTGAGTTCTGTTCAATGATTGAGAGATTTTCATGCAGATATTTATTTGTGGCTGGTGGTTGTGCCCAGAAGTGTATCTAAAGCACCCTTTTCATGCTCATGCTTTACAATAATAAATGTAATGACCCAACTTTCAGAACGTCATGATTGTACCAAAAGTAAGGCATTACTAACCTGCTTTCCTTTATTAACTATTTACGAAAATCAAAATCAAAACTCCTAACCGATACTGTTCAAAAACTAGGTTCTCTGCGATTGCGTTATCGAGCTTGCCTCAAAAGAGGTTCTAGCTTAAGGATGACATAATGACAATGAGGATTGAGATGCTTGATGATATATCAGAGGTGTTCCCTTTACTGATCTTCCGGAGAAATCCGTACCTTCAGAAAAGATCTTGCGTAGTCAAAAAACGGGGTTGTTACATTCTACCCACCTTAGAAAAATTTTCGTCCTCGAAAATTGCTAGAATAAAATAAGTTCAAACTGAAATCAAAGAAAGCAGAATATATGGACAGAAGTATAGACATTGTCAAGGAGGAATATTCAAAGAGTTACGTAAGACATCAGATTCATAGGCAAGCAAGGGTATACAAGAATGACAAGGTATGGTTGGAAAATAATCAAATCACATTCTGAGAAGAAAATTCAAACCAGAGAATCCCAATGAAAGCAACGAAGAAAAAGATGGCCCGAGTTTGCGTGGCACGATTAAAGATTATACGTTGAATCGAAGCTAACTTTATAACCTCTAACGCTCCCAAACCCCGTGAGTCGCATCACCTATAACTTCTATTGAGTCTATGATAACCTATTAGTGTTCCCATATACATAAATCATTAGTATTAAGTTGGCCAGACCTAATACCATGAGGCATGCAATGGTAAACCAACAGTGTTAATCATCAGACAGTCATGCAAATAAAACACAAACTCTTGTTATCAGAACAAGTTACTAAGCATGACAGACACTCAAAGTATGCAATGAAGCATAGTCAGTCCATTCCCAAGGCTCTAACAGGAACGAAATGCTCTGATACCATTTGTAACGACCTAACTTCCAGAACGTCATGATCGTACCGAAAATAAGGCGTTACTAACCTACTTTCCTTTATTAACTATTTACAAAAATCAAAATAAAAAATCCTAACTGATACGGTTCAAAAACTAGGTTCTCCGCGATTGCGTTATCGAGCTTGCCTCAAAAGAGGTTCTAGCTTAAGGATGACATAATGACAATGAAGATAGAGATGCTTGATGATATATCAGAGATGTTCCCTTTACTGATCTTCAGGAGAAATCCATACCTTCAGAAAAGATCTCGTGTACTCGAAAAACGGGGTTGTTACAATAAACCTTCATACTTCACACTCATCAACTAAGCTATATATAATAAATTCATTATAGGTATCCAAATGCACCTGTCACCTCCATCTTCCCTCAATCAAGTTGTCATTCCCGTTTCAGAAACTAATCAAACAAGACACCATCATAATAAAGGCAGCCTTGCAAGTCCACCAGGTAAGTGAGTTTGTTGTGCTATTGCCAAACTTTTCTAAATCTGTTCTAGTTATATTTGGTAAAATTAAACAAATCCAAAAATTTTATGGTACACCATTATTTTTTATAAAATGCAAAATGAAGAGTTTTATAAAATGCAAAATTCATCTTTTGATGAGCTAAAGATTAGTTATAAATATAATAAGGTTTAATTGTTTGTTAGTTTTCAAAATCCTGACTTGTGTGGAAAGCTTTTTTGGAAATTCTGACTTGTGTGGGTGGATCGCCGTTTCTAGCGGCATGTACACCTAGTCCCTCACCAAGGAAAGAAAAATATATTATTAAAAATAAATTAAATTATATATATTTTTATATATGAATATATAATAGCTGATTTTGTATGTATACATAGCATTTTTTATTTTTTTATTATATTTTTTTATTTAACATATATGGATATTCTTGGAATTGTATATAAAGAATTAAGGATTTGTAACATACAAGGGGCAATAATGGTGAAAAGAGCAGAGAGGATACTTCTGAGACTCTGAGAGCAAGGGTAGTGGTGGTGGCAGTGGCCGTGGCAGCGTTGAGATGAGATCAGAGCCATCGATAACATCACTTGAGAGTGGAATAACATTGAGCACATCAACGCTGGTAGTTCTGTCAAGCAGGGTATCAAAGGCGCTGAGGTTTGAGGACTTGCTGAGAGCACCAGCTGAGTTGATTGGGAGAGGGATGCATGGGAGCCTCTACAAGGTGATGCTAGTCAACGGTGTGTTCTTGGCTGTGAAGAGGATCAAGGATTGGGGAATCTCCAAAAGTGATTTCCAGAGGAGAATTGGGAAAGTTAGCCAAGTCAACCATCCATTTGTGTTGCCACCTCTTGCTTACTATTGTTCCCGCTAAGAGAAGCTTCTTGCATATGAGTACATGGACAATGGGAGTCTCTTCAACATGCTCTACAAAGTTGGTAAGTTATTTTTCTCTATTATATATCTGTATTATTTCTGTAAAATATTATAGCATTTTTTGTTAATTACAAGTGTCTCCAATTTTAATGGAAGAATCATGATGAATAGTCTTGCATGCCAAAATCAGGTAGTAAAATGTACATATACTTTTGAGTCTGTTTTGGTTTTATATTAACATCACTGACTTTTGTCTTCAAGGCCCTCTGGTACAAAATTCTTGAGCTTAGGTTCTTGCTTCAGAAGCCATTTTCAAGTTCAAATAGGTTACCTCAGGTCTTTTCCTATCCCAATTTTAAGATTTAATGCAATTTGCTGTTCACCATATTTGAGTTTCATGACTGATGATAACACGAAATATTGTCTGCAGGATCCGGTCAAGTTTTCATTTTGTGAAGCAGATGAAAATGTTAGAGTAGCATACTCAGATTTGATTACTTCTTCCAATGAGACTTTAGATTCTATATTGGAACTCCAAGAGGTGTGTTTCTTGACTTGGAACTTACATATGAAAATTGTGGCGGTTTTCTGAAAACCGCCGTAATAACTAGAATGGCGCCCAGAATTACGTCGCTTTCTAAAACCGCCGTAAATACCCAAAAAAACTGCCGTTTTAACCAGAATTTTTTGTAGTGTCATCCTCCATATTTACTATTAGTATTTAGTACTACTACACTGCCCTGTATCTGATTTGCAACTTACAACTACATTTCGACTCCATTCTAGTGCTAAGTGCTAACTTACTTTAATTACAGTAATTAATTAATAATTAATTGTTAGTACTCCTTATATAATTGAGCTGCTCCATTTTCATTGCATATTATATACTATTGTTTGTGGTAATCAAAATTGCTTTTGTCATTTTATGGTTTGTATTTGGTTCTTCTTGTCTTGTGTACCCCGTTGGGCATGTGGGGGCACTCTGCCATTGCTCATTCATTCAATATAGCTGCACAATATAGGACAAAGTTCTACTCATCACGTGCACGACAACACCTTAACTGCAGCTGTGATTTTTTATGAGATTCCAGAAGACGTTAAAGAGGTTTTCTTAACGGGTGCTACTTCCAAGCTCGGCAGATAAATACATTTTTCTAGGATTAGTATAAGGACTAAGTTTTTTATGTACATAGTATCACTTTTCTTTTTCTTTTTTATATGAAATGTTCATAGAGTTTAAGTGTTATAACTATTTTTTTTCTTTTTTCTTTTTATTTGCATCACGAAGCAAACTTGTACAATGATTATTGATTAATAAAAGAGGCTATAAAAATTTTATTTTGTGAATTTGTAAATTTAATTAAATATTTCATGTTGTATTAATTAATTTTAGTATATTTATATTACGTATAATATAATAAAAATAAAAAATAGTATAATATAACTAAAAAAATGTTACTAAAGAGCTTTTGTAACATTTTTTAAGTGTTACAAAAAATATCTATGGTAACATTTTTTGAAGTGTTACAAAAAATATTTATGGTAATATTTTTTGAAGTGTTACATAAAATATCTATTGTAACATTTTTTAAGTGTTACAAAAAATATCTATAGTAACATTTTTCTAAGTGTTACAAAATATATCTATTGTAACATTTCTTTAAGTGTTACTAAGAAAGGTCTATTGTAACATTTTTACTAAATGTTATTAAATCTTTTGAAAAATATTAGTAAAACTATTTAGTAACATAGAGTATATTTAACATTTTTTAAAATGTTACTAATATACATAGGTAATATTTTAATATGATTTGGTAACATTTTTTAAATGTTAGTAAAACTCAATTATGTAGTAGTGACCAGATCCACAGAAAGTCTCATTCGTGTGGAGTCGTTAATCTGATTAGAGCACCAATAATATAATTATAATTATAAGTGTGTTGAAAAAATTATGTTAAAAATATTTTGTTATAAATATTACCTGAATATTGAAGTCATTTTGAAAAGTACATTCTCTCATTCAACTGGTCACTCAAACTCCGCTATCATTCCTATGATATAAATCATTCAACAAATATAAAGCATTCAACAAATAGTTATTATATACATATAAGATATAAACTATTGAACTTGTTATGATATTCGAAAAAAAAATTGAGAAGACTTACGATCTATTTTTTCGAGTGGGTGGGCCAAAAGGTGTGGTAGGTCAAAAAGTGGAGCAATCTACAATTTTAGACTTATAATAATAAAAAATATGATGATCTAACATCACTTCTAAATAAGTTGCCTGTTCAAGAGTGAATTGTCTGTGATTTAAATTGACTAAGAGTACTAGTTACAACAAACGTGTAACACCCTAACTATCAAAATATCACGCTTCCGGCTGCGCCACTTTGATAACTCGGGTATTACCATGACTCTTAAAATACTTAATACTAAAATAGGAGACTGTTTAAAACTTTAAACCGTATTTTTCAAAGACCATATTCTTGAAAGCATAAATCCATACTTACAATACAAATTACAATACTTACAAATAATACACACACACACACACATACATATTATTACTTTACAAACATTTCATACCAAAATCCTATCCCTCTTACAGAACTTGCAATGTTAAAGGCGAGGGAAACATAAATACTAAAACAATACAAAAATATCGTGTAAACAGAAAAGTAATAAGCTCTTCCGAACTTCGTCGTCCATATCCTGAAAAAGAAAAGACCTGTAGGAGAGTGAGAACATCGTCCTCGCTGGTTCTCTCTCTAGGGTTACAGAATTGCCATAATAAGATACGTAAAATAGAACTATTTTTAAAATACAGTGATCATTGCTCGTCTTATGTGTCTTTTCAAAATTCAAAGGTTCACTTTCAAAAATCTAAAAATCCCTTTTTAAAGAGAACTTGGTTAACTCCTTCAAATCCCAAAACCCTTTGTTTAGTTGGTCAAATTACTTTGTAGCTTAAAAAGTTATTATAGCAGCTTATATTTGATGCTGTACTTTGTAGCTTTATATGATTATTTGTATGAAGTTATATTGTATTATATAATATAAAATAGACTAATTATATCTTATAAATTCAGGATATATTTGAGGTTTACTGTTGTTCATTTTTTGGATTAAGTTATATTGTATCTATCATACCCAGCAATAATTATTTACGATAATATATTGGTTACTAATAACTTATATTAACTGATGAAGTAAAGAAAATTAGTAATATAGAATTGTAATATGTAGAAGAAGGATAAATTAGTGCATAAACTAATGAAAAATAGTTTAGTAATTTGTATTTCAAAGAAAATAGTAAAAATATCTAAAAAGATAATTTTTCACTCCCAAATATCTTCATTCTCTGCATCCACCTGAAGTGTTACATAAAATATCTATTGTAACATTTTTTAAGTGTTACAAAAAATATCTATAGTAACATTTTTCTAAGTGTTACAAAATATATCTATTGTAACATTTCTTTAAGTGTTACTAAGAAAGGTCTATTGTAACATTTTTACTAAATGTTATTAAATCTTTTGAAAAATATTAGTAAAACTATTTAGTAACATAGAGTATATTTAACATTTTTTAAAATGTTACTAATATACATAGGTAATATTTTAATATGATTTGGTAACATTTTTTAAATGTTAGTAAAACTCAATTATGTAGTAGTGACCAGATCCACAGAAAGTCTCATTCGTGTGGAGTCGTTAATCTGATTAGAGCACCAATAATATAATTATAATTATAAGTGTGTTGAAAAAATTATGTTAAAAATATTTTGTTATAAATATTACCTGAATATTGAAGTCATTTTGAAAAGTACATTCTCTCATTCAACTGGTCACTCAAACTCCGCTATCATTCCTATGATATAAATCATTCAACAAATATAAAGCATTCAACAAATAGTTATTATATACATATAAGATATAAACTATTGAACTTGTTATGATATTCGAAAAAAAAATTGAGAAGACTTACGATCTATTTTTTCGAGTGGGTGGGCCAAAAGGTGTGGTAGGTCAAAAAGTGGAGCAATCTACAATTTTAGACTTATAATAATAAAAAATATGATGATCTAACATCACTTCTAAATAAGTTGCCTGTTCAAGAGTGAATTGTCTGTGATTTAAATTGACTAAGAGTACTAGTTACAACAAACGTGTAACACCCTAACTATCAAAATATCACGCTTCCGGCTGCGCCACTTTGATAACTCGGGTATTACCATGACTCTTAAAATACTTAATACTAAAATAGGAGACTGTTTAAAACTTTAAACCGTATTTTTCAAAGACCATATTCTTGAAAGCATAAATCCATACTTACAATACAAATTACAATACTTACAAATAATACACACACACACACACATACATATTATTACTTTACAAACATTTCATACCAAAATCCTATCCCTCTTACAGAACTTGCAATGTTAAAGGCGAGGGAAACATAAATACTAAAACAATACAAAAATATCGTGTAAACAGAAAAGTAATAAACTCTTCCGAACTTCGTCGTCCATATCCTGAAAAAGAAAAGACCTGTAGGAGAGTGAGAACATCGTCCTCGCTGGTTCTCTCTCTAGGGTTACAGAATTGCCATAATAAGATACGTAAAATAGAACTATTTTTAAAATACAGTGATCATTGCTCGTCTTATGTGTCTTTTCAAAATTCAAAGGTTCACTTTCAAAAATCTAAAAATCCCTTTTTAAAGAGAACTTGGTTAACTCCTTCAAATCCCAAAACCCTTTGTTTAGTTGGTCAAATTACTTTGTAGCTTAAAAAGTTATTATAGCAGCTTATATTTGATGCTGTACTTTGTAGCTTTATATGATTATTTGTATGAAGTTATATTGTATTATATAATATAAAATAGACTAATTATATCTTATAAATTCAGGATATATTTGAGGTTTACTGTTGTTCATTTTTTGGATTAAGTTATATTGTATCTATCATACCCAGCAATAATTATTTACGATAATATATTGGTTACTAATAACTTATATTAACTGATGAAGTAAAGAAAATTAGTAATATAGAATTGTAATATGTAGAAGAAGGATAAATTAGTGCATAAACTAATGAAAAATAGTTTAGTAATTTGTATTTCAAAGAAAATAGTAAAAATATCTAAAAAGATAATTTTTCACTCCCAAATATCTTCATTCTCTGCATCCACCATGCTCCTATATTTCCAAGCATTCTCTTAGATTACTGATGCGTGAGCATCTTGTCTATCTTTTCCTAGTGAATTTGCATCTAAATTATTGAATTTAATTAAGAATTAATTATATTTTAGCCACTATGGATGTTATTTTGAGTTTTGTACAATACTGTTTATTTTAGGTAGCATTTGGCGGAATTTGATGGAGTTTCTGCAGAGAAAGAGAAGAAGCCAAGGAGATGACCAGCGAATACCGACGTGGACGCATGGCTCACGCGACCGCGCGGAATGGAGGAAATCACAATGACGCGATCGCGTGCCTGACGCGAACGCGTGGACTGGAATCTGCACAAATGACGCGAACGCGTGGACGACGCGGACGCGTCACATGCGCCACGTGCAGAAAATGCAGAAAAACGCTGGGGGCGATTTCTGGGATGTTTTAATTCAATTTTCAGCCCAGAAAACACAGATTAGAAGCTGCAGAATGGACAGAACAAGTGGTTCCCACCCATCAACTGAAGATCTGTTAATTAATTCAAATTTAAATTCAAATCTTAAATTAGGAAAAGATATTATTTTAAGTTTAAATTTAAATATTAGATTTTAAATTTATTAGGATTAGTTATAAAAAGGAATCTGATGCCATCAGATTGGAACGGTACATTTTTTACCTGAATCTTTATTTTCTCTTTTCCATGAGCAACTAAACCTCCACTGTTAATGTTAGGAGCTTTGTCTATTTTATGGATTGATAATATTATTTTTCTATTTTAATTCATGTTTTGATTTATATTTCAATAATTGTTTTCGTTCTTTATTTTATGAATTTGGGTGGAACGGAAGTATGACCCATGTTCTATTTGAGTTCTTGTAAAACTTAGAAAAGCTCTTTACTTGAACAATAGCTTGAAAACATATTATCCTGAATTTCTAATTGTTTGTATTTAACGGGATACGTGACATATAATCCCTTTATCTTTGAATAATTAGGATTCTTGTGG
>NC_029793.2:99349782-99398390 GCF_000816755.2 Arachis ipaensis
TATACTGCATCTCAACACCAATTTTTGTTTGTCTAACTAAGCCTATCAAACACTATTGTTGGTTAGTCCATCAATCCTCGTGGGATCGACCTTTACTCACGTAAGGTATTACTTGGTACGACCCGGTGCACTTGCCGGTTAGTAAGTATGGTTGTAAAATACCGCATCAAGTTTTTGGCGCCGTTGCCGAGGATTGATTGTGATTAACAACTATTCGTTGTTTGATTGCTTAAATTAGATAATTTTTTTTTATATTTTTGATTTTATTATTAATTTCTATTTTGCATTTTTTTACGTTAATTTTTTCTTTCCTTTTACGTTAATTTATTCCGTTTTTCCTTTACATTATTTACTTTCTTTCCTTTTCGTTTAAACCCCCTCCCCTTTACACCTTACTTTTTTTTTTTTACTTTTATAAAAAAAAAATAATAAAAAAAATAAAAAAATATATATTTAAATAAATAAAATAGCACTAAAAATTTATTATTTTTTTATTTCTAAATTTAAGTTTGGTGTTACCCAGTTAATTTTATTTTAATTTTTTTGTTTATTTTTTCTTTTAAATTTTAAATTTTTTTATTTTTTTATTTAGTATTTTTATTTTATTATTTTACACAGGTTATTTCACAGGGACTTCTCTGCACTCTGACGTAGAGAGTCCCATTTTTTTCTTGTTTTCTGCTTGTGTATGCGCAGGAACAGAGACAAAGAATATCTCTTAGACTTTGATCCTGAACCTGAAAGAACTTTCAGGTGACGTTTACAACAAGCAAGACTTTGCAAGGCTGCAGAATCCACTATGGCAAATAATAATGCTAATGCCAATGTGGTAAATCCGAATGGGGATGATCAACAGAGGAGAGTGCTTGGCTCTTATTCTGCCCCTACTGCGGATCTCTATGGAAAAAAGTATTGTGGTGCCTCCCATAACTGCAAACAACTTTGAGTTGAAGCCACAACTGGTCACCCTGGTGCAGCAAAACTCCCAGTATCATGGATTTCCTCATGAAGATCCAAATCAGTTCATATATGATTTTCTGCAGATATGTGATACTGTGAAGACAAATGGAGTGAATCCAGAGGTGTATAGACTCATGCTTTTCCCGTTTGCTCTGAGGGATAAAGCAAAGCTATGGCTAGATTTCCAACCAAAGGAGAGTCTGAATACTTGGGAAAAGGTCGTTACTGAATTTCTCACTAAATTTTTGCCACCAAAGAAGCTGACTAAGCTTAGGTTGGAGGTTCAGACTTTCAGACAGAAGGAGGGTGAAACTCTTTATGAAGCTTGGGAGAGATACAAGCTACTGACTAGGCAATGCCCTCCTGACATGTTCTCCAAGTGGACCCAACTGGATATCTTTTATGAAGGCTTAGAAGAGATGTCAAAGATGAGCTTAGATACCTCTGCAGGCGGTTCATTGCACAAGAAGAAGACACCAGAGGAGACTATTGAGCTGATTGAATTAGTTGCAAGTAACCAATATCTCTACTCATCTAACAGGAATCCTGTGAACTCTGAAACCTCTCAAAAGAGAATTATGCTCAACCTTCTTCTGAACAGGTGAATTACATGGGGAGTGGTCCTAGAAATCCCAACAATGATCCATATTTTAAGACATACAACCAGGGATGGAGGAATCACCCAAATTTTGGATGGAGGGACCAACCTCAGAGACCTCAGAACGTCAACAATAGTTCTCAGGGCGGTTTCCAGTAGAACAATGATTTGGAAGCAATATTGACAGGTTTTAGACAGGAAACCAGAGCATCCATCAAGAACCTGGAAATTCAAATGGGTCAATTAGCCACAAAGGTCAATGAAATTGATCAGAGGACCACTAATAGCCTTCCTGGTAACACAATTCCAAATTCAAGAGAGGAATGCAAGGCTATCACCATAATAAGTGAACAAGTGGCAAGTGCGGAAGCACAATTTATGCAGGAAACTAAGGCCTCCATTAGAAACTTAGAAGTGCTAGTGGGCTAACTGAGCAAGCAAATACTTGAGAGGTCTGCAAGTACAGTTCAAGGTGATACAGTGGTGAATCCAGGAGAAGATTGCAAGGGTATTCAATTAAGAAGTGGTAAAGTAGCTGGCTCTGAGACCAAGGCTAATGAAGAGCTAGTTGAAAAGGAAGCTCCAGAGGAGAAGAAGGAAGAAGTAGAACACGCCCCTCCAAAGCGTGCGGACAACCCATTCCCAGACTCTCTTGACACTTATCCTACTTTGCCAAAGGCTCCTGAATACAAGCCTAAAATGCCATATCCTCAGAGACTTCAAAAGGAGACCAAGGACAAACAGTTCTCAAAGTTCTTGGAAATCTTCAGAAAGTTACAAATCAATATTCCTTTTGCTGAGGTTTTGGAGCAAATGCCTATCTATGTCAAGTTCATGAAGGAGCTGTTGTCAAAGAAAAAGCGTTTAAAGGGAGATGAAACAATAGTCCTGACTAAGGAATGTAGTGCTGTAATTCAGAATAACTTGCCAAGAAAGATGCCAGATCCAGGGAGCTTTCAAATTCCATGCACTATTGGGAGCACAACCTTTGAGAAAGCTTTATGTGATCTGGGAGCGAGCATCAATTTAATGCCCTTATCTGTGATGAAGAAGCTGCAGATCCAAGAGGCACAACCCACAAAGATAGCATTACAGATGGCGGACAAATCTATAAAGCCGGCATACGGATTAGTGGAGAATATATTGGTCAAAGTGGGTAAGTTCTTCCTCCTAGTAGATTTTGTGATTCTTGATACAGGGGAGGATGAGAATGCCTCTATAATTCTAGGAAGACCATTCCTAGCCACTGGAAGAGCTCTGATTGATGTAGAAGTGGGTGAATTAGTGCTTAGAGTGCATAATGAGAAACTGGTCTTTCATGTCTTCAAAGATGTACACTCAACAGGTGTAGAAGAGAGGTGCATGCAGGCTGAGCTTATTGATCCAAACCTTCAAGAACCCCCTGATGATGCACAGCAGAATTTGCAACTCAAACCTCCTGTGGTGACAACCGATAAAATTCCGCCTGACATAAAACCTAAGTTTGGTGTTGAAACTGCATCATCCACCAAAGAGGAGGTCCCCAAAAAGAAAAAAAATACCCAGAGGATGGAGAAACAAAAAGATCCCCACTGAATGTTTCTCCCCAGGAATGAAGGTGGTGTTGACCAGCAATCCAACATGGGTTTATACAGTAATCAAAATCCTCTCTCTAGAGCATATTGAGCTACGTTATGGAGATACAGGAAAGAAGTTCAAAGTAAGGGGTGAAGAGCTGAGCCCCTATGATCCTCCTCCTTAGAGGAGCTGACCGTCAAGCTAGTGACGATAAAGAAGCGCTTGTCGGGAGGCAACCCGATAAATTCGTATCCTTAGCTATTTTTCGTAGTAGTAGTTTTCTTAGTTATTTTAGTTTATTTTTTTTAGTTCTTACTAATTTTCTGATCATGCAGCTATGTTCTTCCAGGAACCGAACACCTCAAGCTAAAAAAAAAAAAGCACCCGACGCGCCAGCGTCGCTGACGCGAACGCGTCATCTAGGGGTGCAAGAAAAAATAAAAAGTTACAGAGAGTTGCGCGGGAGTGGCGCCAGAATGGAGCCTTTCGCACAAACGATCCCACGCGATCGCGTACCTCACGCATTCGCGTCGTTTGTGATTTTCGTCATTCACGCGGTCGCGTCACCGACGCGATCGCGTGACCTGCAAATTCGATGTAAAAAAGCGTTTGGGCAGAGATTTGTGCCAGCTTGGGGATAGAAGTGTGCTAAAAGCACAAATTTGGTCACCCAGACGCGTGACTGACGCGTTCGCGTCAGTAGCATATATGGCCATCCACGCGATCGCGTGCCTGACGCTGACGCGTCATTAAGGAAGTTCCGCGAAGCACGCGAACGCATGCTCCACGCGAACGCGTCGCTTGCGCCGCCCAGTTTTCTTTCTCTCTCTCTCCCAATCCTAATTCTCTCTTATTTTCTTATCCTTTTATTTTATTTTTTTCTTCTTTCAATTTAATATTTGTCTCCTCTATTTTCAGTTCTTATTTGCTTGAGGACAAGCAAACCTTTAAGTTTGGTGTTGACGCTGCGCTTATAGGTTTTCTAGTACAAAAGGGAGCTGAATCATCTTCGCGAAGGAGCACAACTTGAAGAATAAAGCGACCGCTAGGATAATTAAGGTGGTTGAGTTCCTTTCATTTTTATTCCTCCCCTCTTTATATATGTTATGTTCCAGTTTCCTATTATTTTGCTTTGTTTGTTGCATGATCTTTTATTAGTTAGAATCCTAGGACTAGTTTAGTTTTCTTTTAATTGCTTTAATGACTGAAAAGATGTTTCATGTACCACTCACTAAACTTGAATCTAAAAAGAAAAGAAAAAGAAGTGATGTGTTGCATGAGAAATTGAGTTAATTTTAAGAATAGTCTGATTTACTGAGATGTGGTGGTATTTTTTTTCTGTGATTCTGAACGCATGCTTGAACAGTGCATAATTTTGATAGTGAAGCTTATGAATGTTAAAATTGTTGGCTATTGAAAGAATGATGAAAAAGAAAAATGTTATTGATAATCTGAAAAATCATAAAATTGATTCTTGAAGCAAGAAAAAGCAGTGAAAACACAAGGCTTGCGAAAAAAAAATTTATAATATAAAAAAAACAAGAAAAATAAAAAGCAAGCAGAAAAAGCCAATAACCCTTTAAACTAAAAGGCAAGGGTAAAAAGGATCCAAGACTTTGAGCATTAATGGATAGAAGGGCCCTAAGGAATAAAATCCTGGCCTAAGCGGCTAAATCAAGCTGTCCCTAACCATGTGCTTGTGGCGTGAAGGTGTCAAGTAAAAAGCTTGAGACTGAACGGTTAAAGTCGTGATCCAAAGCAAAAAGAGTGTGCTTAAGAACTCTGGGCACCTCTAACTGGGGACTCTAGCAAAGCTGAGTCACAATCTAAAAAGGTTCACCCAGTTATGTGTCTGTGGCATTTATGTATCCGGTGGTAATACTGGAAAACAAAATGTTTAGGGTCACAGCCAAGACTCATAAAGTAGCTGTGTTCAAGAATCAACATACTGAACTAGGAGAGTCAATAACACTATCTGAATTCTGAGTTCCTATGGATGCCAATCATTCTGAACTTCAAAGGATAAAGTGAGATGCCAAAATTGTTCAGGATTGCAGTTGTAAACCCCACTATAAGAGAAGACATGGGCTTAATCGAACTCTCATTCTCATGCAAATTCACATCCTAAGCTTATATTAGTTTTGGTTGCTTGAGGACAAGCAACAGTTTAAGTTTGGTATTGTGATGCGTGAGCATCTTGTCTATCTTTTCCTAGTGAATTTGCATCAAAATTGTTGAATTTAATTAAGAATTAATTATATTTTAGCCACTATAGATGCTATTTTGAGTTTTGTACAATACTGTTTATTTTAGGTAGCATTTGGCGGAATTTGATGGAGTTTCTGCAGAGAAAGAGAAGAAGCCAAGGAGATGACCAGCGAATACCGACGCGGACGCATGGCTCACGCGACCGCGCGGAATGGAGGAAATCACAATGACGCGATCGCGTGCCTGACGCGAACGCGTGGTCTGGAATCTGCACAAATAACGCGAACGCATGGACGACGCGGACGCGTCACATGCGCCACGTGCAGAAAATGCAGAAAAACGCTGGGGGCGATTTCTGGGCTGTTTTAATTCAATTTTCAGCCCAGAAAACACAGATTAGAAGCTGCAGAATGGACAGAACAAGTGGTCCCCACCCATCAACTGAAGATCTGTTAATTAATTCAAATTTAAATTCAAATTTTAAATTAGAAAAAGATATTATTTTAAGTTTAAATTTAAATATTAGATTTTAAATTTATTAGGATTAGTTATAAAAAGGAATCTGATGCCATCAGATTGGAACGGTACATTTTTTACCTGAATCCTTATTTTCTCTTTTCCATGAGCAACTAAACCTCCACTGTTAAGGTTAGGAGCTCTGTCTATTGTATGGATTGATAATATTATTTTTCTATTTTAATTCATGTTTTGATTTATATTTCAATAATTGTTTTCGTTCTTTATTTTATGAATTTGGGTGGAACGGAAGTATGACCCATGTTCTATTTGAGTTCTTGTAAAACTTGGAAAAGCTCTTTACTTGAACAATAGCTTGAAAACATATTATCCTGAATTTCTAATTGTTTGTATTTAACGGGATACGTGACATATATTCCCTTTATCTTTGAATAATTAGGATTCTTGTGGAATATAAACTAGGATTCGATCATCACCCTCTAATTGGAATTAATTGACCAAGGAATTGGCAGTTGATGAATTTTAGAGGAGACTAGGAAGGTCTAAGGAATTAGGGTCTAGTCATAAATAGTTTGCCATGAATTAAATCTTGCATAATTAAAATAGTTAACAAGAAAAGTCAATCCAGAAAATAGATAACTCTGAAGCCTTAACTGCCTTCTCTATATATTATTCCCAACTTAATTACTTGCCCTTCTTCAATATTTTTTATATTGTTTAATCTCTTTTATACTGCATCTCAACACCAATTTTTGTTTGTCTAACTAAGCCTATCAAACACTATTGTTGCTTAGTCCATCAATCCACGTGGGATCGACCCTTACTCACGTAAGGTATTACTTGGTACGACCCGGTGCACTTGCCGGTTAGTAAGTGTGGTTGTAAAATACAGCATCAATTACGAGACATAAATCGTTGTACTCCTCTAAAACCATATCCACGGAAAGTCTCATTCGTGTGGAGTCGTTAATCTGATTAGAGCACCAATAATATAATTATAATTAAAAGTGTGTTGAAAAATTTATGTTAAAAATACTTTGTTATAAATATTACCTGAATATTGAAGTCATCTTGTAAAGTACATTCTCTCATCCAACTGGTCACTCAAACTCTGCTATCATTCCTATGATATAAAACATTCAACAAATATAAAGCATTCAACAAATAGTTATTATATACATATAAGATATAAGCTATTGAACTTGTTATGATATTTGAAAAAAAAAAATTGAGAAGACTTACGATCTATTTTTTGGACTGGGTGGGCCAAAAGGTGTGGTATGTAACACCCTACCACACAGAGTCTTACACCTAGGATGTAAAACAGAGGCGGCAAGGCGCTACGACCTCTAAAATAAAATATATAATAATATATAACAATGGATAAAATATACTAGGAGTCATGAAAAATGGGTAAACAAATTTCGCAAAAATAAAAAGCGCATTGCTTGAGGAAATGAATTAATGGCATGCTAAGAAACCTAAAGGTTCAAGATAAGAATAGACGAAAGAGTAACAAGAGTGCCAAGAATACAGTGAAATTAGCTCCTAACTCAGCCTACAAGCCTAGGCTGTCCGGAGAATATTTACATATATATGTACATAAGTATCCCGAATATCAAAATACAGAAACAAATCCCTAACTCTTCTGCAACCTCTAGGAGGAACAAAATAAACAAGTTTCTTGGAGAGCAAGCTAAGTACATGATTCATATATATACAAACATAAGGCCCAAAATATCCCAGACTACTCCGCTTCAGGAAATCCAGACGCCTAGCAAGGAGCCTCTCGACCTGCATCTGAAAACAACAACACAGTATGGGATGAGAACTGGAGGTTCTCATCATGGTAAAGGTGCCACGCGTATAATAAATAAGGTCCTGGGAATGCCAGAGGCAATCCTAGAACTATGTTATCACAATTACAAAACTTAACCTCTAAGTAAAAGCCATAAATAGGGGTAGGTGTCCTAAGTACACTATAATCTTTTGTCTTAAACCTAGCACCTAAAGCTCAACCCGTTCACCATTCCTCCATCTTCCATAAATTCAGTAGAGACAAGCAACCAAACAAATTCACGCACAAGTAATAAGCAGATAGTGCAAATAGCAAGAATAGCAGGTAACAGGACATATGTGTTCAATTAGGCAATCCCAGATAATGCATAGCAATCACACAAACAAATGCACATGATGCATGCCTGTCCTATGGCTGATGAGGCTCATCTGTCAGTTATCCAGCCAACCCGACAAGTCCGAAAAACCTTAGACTGTCCCCGTCGCACATCCCTATGAGTCTATTGACGTGGAGGCAGAAGTCGGCTAATTAAGAAATCAATATAGAGAATGCGTTGAGAGTATAGTTCTTAACCAGCTAAGATCCGCCTTGTCAATTTAGAAAATTTGTCACAAAATTTAGAAATAAAAATACTGGGAGTATGAGTCCCAGGTCGTCTCCCAACGAGTTGCAGGAAAGGGTGCTAACTTATTAATCAGGAATTTTCGAAAGAGTTCAAGTTTGGATAATGAGCAATAATTATAAATGAAAGCAATAAAACTAAGAATTATTATTAATATAAAAGGCCTTGACTGGGAGAATGATTAATTGGAAGTTCTATCCTTGTAGGGATCTCTTAAGTGTAGTATCAAGAAGGTTGTTGTTTTCACTTAGTTAACCCTTACTAAATAAAGGAAAGTCAAGTGATTGAGCTAATCCTTATTCGCAAATCCTAGTCCTCTCCCTTGGGAAGGTCTAGTGTTAGTAAATACAGAACTAGCCAACAACTTCCAATTTAACCAACACTTAAGCCTTCCAACTCAAGTGTCTCCTCTTAATCAACCCCCATGTCAAGTTTGGGAAATCTACTCCATTGACATGAATATAATACTCAGAAAATATAAGAAGACATAATAAATTAATTCAAATAAAATAGAGATTGAAAATTAATTAAAAGTAAAAGTAATCCTCTTCACTAACAATTCATGAAAATAATCCAATTAGAACTCTAAATAAAATAAATAAGGATATGGAAGAATAAGGGACAAAGTAAACAAACTAGAATAATGTCTTCAACGGAGGTAATGACTCTTCAGTATCCAAAAGCATGAAACAATAAATGTAAAGTGAACCTAGAGGGAAAGTAATCCTCTCTAAATTCAGATCTAGAAACCTAAAAACTATCCTAATGTATCTAAAATTGTATGTCTATTATGTCTAAGATGTGTGTTGAGTCTCTGTATGTTCCCTGGCTTTATTCTGTGTTTCTGGGCCAAAAACTGGGTTAAAACGCGGCCTGAAATCGCCCCCAGCGTTTTCTGTTAATTTTGCAGATCGCGCAGGTCACGCGTACGCGTCGTCTACGCGTTCGGGTCATTCAGTGATTTTCCTTGTCACGCGTACGCGTCGTCCACACGTTCGCATCATTTGTGCAGACTCCAATCCACGCGTTCGCGTCAGGCACGCACTCGCGTCGCTGCGATTTTCTCCATTCCACGCGTTCGCGTGAGCCATGCGCGCGCGTCGGTGTTCGCTGGTCATCTCCTTAGTTTCTTGTGTTCCTTCCATTTTTGCAAGCTTCCTCTCCATTTTCTAAGCTATTCCTGCCCTATGAAGCCTGAAACACTTAACACACGGATCACGGCATCGAATGGTATAAAGGAGAATAAGGAGAATTAAATTAAAGATCTCTAGGAAGCAAGTTTTTAACCATAGAATAATACTAGGAAGGAATTATAAAATCATGCAATTAGTATGAATAAGTGGGTGAAGACTTGATGAAACCATTCAATTAAACACAAGATAAACCATAAAATAGTGGTTTATCATCTATGCATAGATTTCACATTCATATAACATTCAAATCACTCACTGGGGGCCATCCATACCTGGAAATTTATATGTGCCCGGTCACCCTTACGACGTAGGGTCAATAGAGTATCGAGATTCAACCTGGAACACGTGTTGGCGAGCCACGGTTCTGTTACCCAGGGAAACTCGTATCTCAGATATCGTTCATAAGCCATTTCATATTTATAATCATTTTATAACCATTTATCAAAGCCATGGAATATTAACTCCTTTCATTAACAACTTCCCTTTCACATTTTTCATCATATTTACCTCTTTCTTCACTCCCAAGTTACCTCAAACTCCTATCTTCTGCTATATACTAAACTTACTAGTGGGATCTAAGATTAACAGGGCAAAAATAGAGGTTTTAGGGCTTAAAATCATGTTTAGAACAAAGAAATAAAGGTGCTAAAAAACAGGGCGTGTGCGTACACACATACCTGTGCGTGTGCACAGCTCAACAAGAAAGCAGTATGTGTGCGTACGCAGGAATACATGCACGCGCACACATCCCTTAGTGTGCCTGTGTCTCAGTTGTGCTAGCGCCACCAACATAAGGCTCATCCTAGCGTGTGCGTGTGCACAGAAGCGTGCGTACACATAAGTTGAAATTTGCCTTTGTTGGGTGCGTGCGCACAGACTTGTGCGTGGGACCACACCAGAAAATCTGGTTCTGCTGCAACGTTTAAAATTTTAGATTTTTGCACCAAATTTCTGGCATCCATAACTTCCTCTACAAAATTCAGTTTTTCACAAATTTTATATCGATTTGAAGCTTATCAAACACCATTTAATTTAAAACAAACCTCATTGACATTCAAAATTTGAGGAGCAAGTTATGGACTTCTAAAGTTTATTAAAATTCACTTTTTACCAAAAACACCCCAAACCTTATTTTTGCCAAAACCACATTTTCCTCCCAGAAACTCATTTCCAGCCAACCTAATATACCACAATCGTCAATATAAACAGCCCTTAACCATAGCACAACCATTCAACCACAACCATGTTATTACTTTGCCATGATCATGATTCCTTCATGCATCATTGCCATACTAATATACATATATAAATAAATTCAATCAACAACCAAATCTCAAGAAGCACCATCAACTAACCATATCTTTCAACATAAATTCAACATCCACCTATCCATTAACATATATCAATATCATCATCAACCCTTTCTTAGCAATTCCAAAAATACATATCCAACAATGTCGATATCTCATACTCATAATTTTTCAACACAAACTCAAGCATTAATATAACCAATATCATTACAAAGCTAACCATTCAATGTATATAACTACTTCAGCTTATCCTATAAGGCACTAGCCTCAGTTTTCACACAACCTTACATATTAAACGCGCAAAACCTAAACCATACCTTGGCCGATCACTTTATTCAACCCAAGGCAGCTTCTTAAGCAAGAACACAGCCCCCAACGCTAAAAGAAACTAGCCACAAACCAAGCTTCAATCACCCACAAGCCTTCAAACACACACTTTCACTTCCAATGCATATATATGGACTTAATTCATACCTAATACACACATATGTTACCAATTCTGATTTTACCTAATGGATTAAAAATTAAATTTAAGATTAGGGTAACCTTACCACTCCCACACGCATAGCAACTCAAACCCAGTAAGCCTCGCAAGCTAAAACGAACCTAAAACACCAAATTATACAAAATCTCAACACCAAAGCCCAATAAATTCAGAACTGGAAATAAGGAAATTGAGGTAGAAAATGTGGATTTCTTACCTTACAATGTTATGGGATTTGTAGAGCTCGACGCCGCGGACACATAGCCGCAAACGATGCGACGATCGGAGCTCGGAGCGAGAAGTTATGTGGATTTGAATAGAATCAAGGGTTTTGGAATCTTCAACATGTTCTTCCCCATTTAGCTAGCTGCCAAGCGTGTTCTGCATGCTGAATGGAAATGAAATGAGCTTCAGCTCATTATATATAGTGAGTTGGTTGGGCCCACGGGCCCGGTTCGGGTCCGGTTCGATCGGTTCGGCTCGTTCGGCCCAATCTTGGGCCAAATTTTTTGAAATTAGTGTCAAAATTCTCGTTTTGACAAAATCTATCCTATTTTGATATTAGTTTTGCATTTCTAATTTTCCTAATTAAAATTCAATTTATTGACTAATTATGTGCTAATTTTACGGGTTTTACATCCTACCCACCTAATTAGGAATTTTGCCCTCAAAATTCAAACTTAATTATTTGAAAAGAGGTGTGGATAGTCTTTCGGCATATTCCAAGTTTCTTGAAGCTAACCTCATCACTCAAAGTGTCCATCCCCTTTTATTTAAACTGACTTAGGTTATAAGACATGCATTTGTTTTAAAAGCGTGTTTCAGAAGTTACGAAGTGTGGAGTGTACGTTGAATAGGTTTGAAAGGTACGGAAGAACAACTATTTGGCACGCCACTGACCATCAATACTCTCCAATAATTGAAATAGGCTAACTTACCGGGGTTTAACTTCACTAGGAAGGAATTATAAAATCATGCAATTAGTATGAATAAGTGGGTGAAGACTTGATGAAACCATTCAATTAAACACAAGATAAACCATAAAATAGTGGTTTATCATCTATGCATAGATTTCACATTCATATAACATTCAAATCACTCACTGGGGGCCATCCATACCTGGAAATTTATATGTGCCCGGTCACCCTTACGACGTAGGGTCAATAGAGTATCGAGATTCAACCTGGAACACGTGTTGGCGAGCCACGGTTCTGTTACCCAGGGAAACTCGTATCTCAGATATCGTTCATAAGCCATTTCATATTTATAATCATTTTATAACCATTTATCAAAGCCATGGAATATTAACTCCTTTCATTAACAACTTCCCTTTCACATTTTTCATCATATTTACCTCTTTCTTCACTCCCAAGTTACCTCAAACTCCTATCTTCTGCTATATACTAAACTTACTAGTGGGATCTAAGATTAACAGGGCAAAAATAGAGGTTTTAGGGCTTAAAATCATGTTTAGAACAAAGAAATAAAGGTGCTAAAAAACAGGGCGTGTGCGTACACACATACCTGTGCGTGTGCACAGCTCAACAAGAAAGCAGTATGTGTGCGTACGCAGGAATACATGCACGCGCACACATCCCTTAGTGTGCCTGTGTCTCAGTTGTGCTAGCGCCACCAACATAAGGCTCATCCTAGCGTGTGCGTGTGCACAGAAGCGTGCGTACACATAAGTTGAAATTTGCCTTTGTTGGGTGCGTGCGCACAGACTTGTGCGTGGGACCACACCAGAAAATCTGGTTCTGCTGCAACGTTTAAAATTTTAGATTTTTGCACCAAATTTCTGGCATCCATAACTTCCTCTACAAAATTCAGTTTTTCACAAATTTTATATCGATTTGAAGCTTATCAAACACCATTTAATTTAAAACAAACCTCATTGACATTCAAAATTTGAGGAGCAAGTTATGGACTTCTAAAGTTTATTAAAATTCACTTTTTACCAAAAACACCCCAAACCTTATTTTTGCCAAAACCACATTTTCCTCCCAGAAACTCATTTCCAGCCAACCTAATATACCACAATCGTCAATATAAACAGCCCTTAACCATAGCACAACCATTCAACCACAACCATGTTATTACTTTGCCATGATCATGATTCCTTCATGCATCATTGCCATACTAATATACATATATAAATAAATTCAATCAACAACCAAATCTCAAGAAGCACCATCAACTAACCATATCTTTCAACATAAATTCAACATCCACCTATCCATTAACATATATCAATATCATCATCAACCCTTTCTTAGCAATTCCAAAAATACATATCCAACAATGTCGATATCTCATACTCATAATTTTTCAACACAAACTCAAGCATTAATATAACCAATATCATTACAAAGCTAACCATTCAATGTATATAACTACTTCAGCTTATCCTATAAGGCACTAGCCTCAGTTTTCACACAACCTTACATATTAAACGCGCAAAACCTAAACCATACCTTGGCCGATCACTTTATTCAACCCAAGGCAGCTTCTTAAGCAAGAACACAGCCCCCAACGCTAAAAGAAACTAGCCACAAACCAAGCTTCAATCACCCACAAGCCTTCAAACACACACTTTCACTTCCAATGCATATATATGGACTTAATTCATACCTAATACACACATATGTTACCAATTCTGATTTTACCTAATGGATTAAAAATTAAATTTAAGATTAGGGTAACCTTACCACTCCCACACGCATAGCAACTCAAACCCAGTAAGCCTCGCAAGCTAAAACGAACCTAAAACACCAAATTATACAAAATCTCAACACCAAAGCCCAATAAATTCAGAACTGGAAATAAGGAAATTGAGGTAGAAAATGTGGATTTCTTACCTTACAATGTTATGGGATTTGTAGAGCTCGACGCCGCGGACACATAGCCGCAAACGATGCGACGATCGGAGCTCGGAGCGAGAAGTTATGTGGATTTGAATAGAATCAAGGGTTTTGGAATCTTCAACATGTTCTTCCCCATTTAGCTAGCTGCCAAGCGTGTTCTGCATGCTGAATGGAAATGAAATGAGCTTCAGCTCATTATATATAGTGAGTTGGTTGGGCCCACGGGCCCGGTTCGGGTCCGGTTCGATCGGTTCGGCTCGTTCGGCCCAATCTTGGGCCAAATTTTTTGAAATTAGTGTCAAAATTCTCGTTTTGACAAAATCTATCCTATTTTGATATTAGTTTTGCATTTCTAATTTTCCTAATTAAAATTCAATTTATTGACTAATTATGTGCTAATTTTACGGGTTTTACATCCTACCCACCTAATTAGGAATTTTGCCCTCAAAATTCAAACTTAATTATTTGAAAAGAGGTGTGGATAGTCTTTCGGCATATTCCAAGTTTCTTGAAGCTAACCTCATCACTCAAAGTGTCCATCCCCTTTTATTTAAACTGACTTAGGTTATAAGACATGCATTTGTTTTAAAAGCGTGTTTCAGAAGTTACGAAGTGTGGAGTGTACGTTGAATAGGTTTGAAAGGTACGGAAGAACAACTATTTGGCACGCCACTGACCATCAATACTCTCCAATAATTGAAATAGGCTAACTTACCGGGGTTTAACTTCTTAGTTTTTGATTGCTCGTCTGATTCTAGTTCGTTGAAGTAATACTCAGAAATAGGTATCTTCTTCCTTCCAACTTGAGAAGTCTTCTTCTTAGATCTGCCTACCTTCTTTGTCGGCTTCCATAATGAGAATCTTAACTCAAATTTGCGTAACTTTTTCTCTGTTGTCTCGGCTATCAAATTCAGGAATTAAGATGTTCGATGTTCCAGTTTCCAATTAATTCAGAGGTGTTTAGCGTACTGTGGAGTCTTACCTTCTCCCTGATGTATAGTCTCGTTGATATCCCCAATAAGTAGTTTGCTCCGATGGGCAAAATGGACTTGATCACTTGATCCACGAGTTCTTAACAGCATCACCTTTTGTCCTAGACCTTGGCAATCTATTACAAAATCAATAGCTATTCCCTTTTACCTTTAATGTAGAACCTTCGACGGTTGTGGCATTTTGAACGGCTTCTGGTGGTCTCTCATTTCTCTCTCATACGTCAAACTTGCAATCACATAGATTTCCACTTCGTTCTTCACTTCTGGCTGCTCAAAATATCTTCTTAGATTCGTGGTAGGTTTTAGAAATCTTAAGGTAAATTCGGAAATCCTCTCTTGTAAGCTTCGGGCAATAGTTTCTTATTTCAACTTCCGACCTCGACACATAACCCTCTCTTGGTATCTTCTTAATTCAACCGGCATCAGCACTCTTAGCAGCTCCTTATCACCGTTATTGCACTCCTAAAGTCCTTGATTCTATGATCTCTATTTCGGCATTAGGCATATAAATCTCTTCTTAGTTTTCCTTTTGTTTACCAGATTTTGACATCATCCTCGGTAGATCTTTATTGTCTTCTTACGCTTCCTGCATTTCGTCTTTGCTACATTTTAAGACCGCAATAGATTTAGTTTGACTCCTTTAGCTATACCCTTGATGTCCAATTTAAAGTTCCAACTTTTCTAGCCTTCCTTATTCCGAAATTTATATCCAAGCATTTTCCCATAAACTTCTTACTCAGGGTGTCCGTTTCCACTTCACGATGTTGTATTTACACGTATCCTAAACCCCTCTGGTAATGTATTGCACTAATTCAGAGTTGTTAAATAAGTTTGGGTATCCTGATTACTAGATTTGGGGTTAATCATTCTCTTGGAGTTTGAAAGCTCTCTTCATATTCGGGTATCCATGTAACCGATGTATTTCAAGCGCATTAAACTAATCATAGGCTTTGTGGTCGGCAAGAATTTAAAGCTCCAAAACTCTTTTTTGATGGCGCACGCTTACATGCTTCATCTTCCGTGTCCAAAAGTCTTGCTCTTAAGGAATCAACATCTCAACAGTTGCAGCTATAATTTATACGTGATACTAATATAGGCTCGAGTTAATTTTCAAAAGGACATTAAGCTCGAAAAATGAATGAGCAATTCAAACGGTGTTCGTAGTAAGTCAGAAAGAAAATCTTGTATACGGTTAATCAGGATTATACCAAAATGATGGAATGCACAAGGAAAGGAACCTAGGTGCATCTCAAGAAAAGAGTTCAAATTAAAGACCTTTGGTAGAAAGAACAGAGCGTACAGAAGTCTCAGCTGATTCTGAAGAACATAGTTTGCAAATAAGGGCAACTCTAGTCATAGTGAGCATACAATATTCAAGGATTACGCGTTTATACCAAAACAAGCTCAGACTCATCCTGGAAGAAACAAAATTCATGCGCATAAAGAGTAAAGTTAGAAAGGTAGTCAAGCCATTTAGGAAGAGCTCCGGATATAATGTCAATGTAGGTTTCAAAAGAAGGATTAGATCGAGTCGCGAAGGTTCGTTAGTACACTCTCTCTGCATAAGGCTTCCTGCCGTTCTCTTCCTTCTTCTCCGGCATAACCGGCGCTTCCCACAAAGAAATAGTTGGTTAGATGATTCCTTCTTCTAGTACTCCCTTCTACTCAATCCTAAATTCTACCGATTATAATAATGTCTTTGCTTGTGGTGTGATTGAAGTTAATCTGGCTTCTGGGACTAAGCCTATCGTAAACTCGCTTTCTCTCTGAGATGGAAGTTCTGACACACCTTCAAGAATTGTCTTAGTAACTCTCTTGTATAGGGATTTGGTTTCTTCTTCACTTGCCTCTTAACAATTAACAGCTAAAGGTTGAATTCGCTCTATTCCTCTTCCTCAAAGTTTCACTGTCACTGGATTCCGAACAATAACTCCGCGTAGCCTTCAACACTCTTGATTCCTTAGATATGGTCCAACCTGCTTCCACTATACGGTCCAACCTGCTTCCACTACGACACTTAATCCTCAACCTTCAAAAGCCTAACCACTCCTCTAAGTTAGCTAAGTATCACTCCATCTCAACAACCAATAGTTTTCGACTAATTATCGACTTGGACCTCATGATTACTGAAACTTGTCATGCGTCACGAACGATTTTTACATATCAATGGTATGCAAGGAAGTTAAAAAAAAAATTCAACTGCTGGTTCATAATCACCTCGGGTCTGAAAATCGGATTCAGTTGCATTTCGGCTTTCTCTGTATGAACAATTCCAAGACATATGCCCTGGTCTCCCGCACTTGTAACATACGCCTAATTCGTCCCTGCATGGTCTGTTTGGATGGTACTTCTTGCATCTTGAGCACCTTAAGTCATCCGGTTGAGCACTAGTTTGCCCTTCTGAATATGGATCCTAACGGTTGTCATTCCTTCGATCATTGTTTCAGCACTGGGAATGTGAATCGACAAGGTGATTCTTTTTGAAATTTTGGCTCTTAGGTGTAATAGGTCACTTTTTCTTTGTGAAGGGTTCCCGACGATTATTCCTTGCTACCTAAGTCTTCCTTGAGCTTTCTCCCGTTGCCTGACTCGTGTTAACTTTCTCCGGATAACCCACTGGCACCCCTGTATTCGGAACATTATGTCCACCTTCAAATTCATTATCACCATCATTGCTAGTTCCAGCTTGTGGTTCCATCCCATCCATCACTCGGATGGTCGCAGCAGCAACAGCTCCAATGGCAGCAACAACACTCGTCATTGCGGTCATGATATCGGTCAAACTACCTACCGGTATGGTTACCTCCTTAGCTCTCCGTCCTTAACCTCGATTACGCTCACGACCGCGCCCACGAGACGCCATTTGGTTCCTGTTCACACCAAACAAGTGATATCAAGGTGATCAGTCTCAATATCACGAGTCTAAATAAGTTGCCTGTTCAAGAGTGAATTGTATGTGATTTAAATTGACTAAGAGTACTAGTTACAACAAACGTGTAACACCCTAACTATCAAAATGTCACGCTTTCGGCTGTGCCACTCTGATAACTCGGGTATTATGACGACTCTTAAAATACTTAATACTAAAATAGAAGTCTGTTTAAAGCTTTAAACCGTATTTTTCAAAGACCTTATTCTTGAAAACATAAATCCATACTTACAATACAAATTACAATACTTACAAATAATACACACACATTATTACTTTACAAACATTTCATACCAAAATCCTATCCCTCTTACAGAACTTGCAAAGTTAAAGGCAAGGGAAACATAAATACTAAAACAATACAAAAACATCGTGTAAACAAAAAAGTAATAAGCCCTTCCGAACTTCGTCATCCATATTCTGAAAAAGAAAAGACCTGTAGGGGAGTGAGAACATCGTACTCGCTGGTTCTCACTCTAGAATTACAGAATTGCCATAATAAGATACGTAAAATAAAACAATTTTTAAAATACAGTGATCATTACTCGTCTTATGTGTCTTTTCAAAAATCAAAGGTTCACTTTCAAAAATCTAAAAATCCCTTTTTAAAGAGAACTTGGTTAACTCCTTCAAATCCCAAAACCTTTTGTTTAGTTGGTCAAATTACTTTGTATCTTAAAAAGTTATTATAGCAGCTTATGATTGATGCCATACTTTGTAACTTTGTATGATTATTTGTATGAAGTTATATTGTATTATATAACTTAAGATAGATCAATTATGTCTTATAAATTCATGATATGTTTGAACTTTTCTGTTGTTCATTTTTTGGATTAAGTTATATTGTATCTATCATACCCAGCAATAATTAGTTACGATAATATATTGGTTACTAATAACATATATTAATTGATAAAGTAAAGAAAATTAGTAATATAAAATTGTAATATGTAGAAGAAGGATAAATTAGTGTATAAACTAATGAAAAATAGCTTAGTAATTTGTCTTTCAAAGAAAATATTAAAAATATCTAAAAAGATAATTCTTCACTCCCAAATATCTTCATTCTCTGCATCCACCCTGCTCTTATATTTCCAAGCATTCTCTTAGATTACGAGACATAAATCGTTGTACTCCTCTAAAACCAGATCCATAGAAAGTCTCATTCGTGTGGAGTCGCTAATCTGATTAGAGCACTAATAATATAATTATAATTAGAAGTGTGTTGAAAAAATTATGTTAAAAATACTTTGTTATAAATATTATCTGAATATTGAAGTCATCTTGTAAATACATTCTCTCATCCAACATGTCACTCAAACTCCACTATCATTCCTAAGTTATAAAGCATTCACCAAATATAAAGCATTCAACAAATAGTTATTATATACATATAAGATATAAACTATTGAACTTGTTATGATATTCGAAAAAAAAATTGAGAAGACTTACGATCTATTTTTTCGAGTGGGTTGGCCAAAAGGCGTGGTAGGCCAAAAAGTGGAGCAATCTACAGTTTTAGACTTATAATAATAAAAATATGATCATCTAACATTGCTTCTAAATAAGTTGCCTATTCAAGAGTGAATTGTATGTGATTTAAATTGACTAAGAGTACTAGTTACAACAAACGTGTAACACCCTAACTATCAAAATGTCACGCTTCCAGCTGCGCTACTCTGATAACTCGGGGTATTATGACGACTCTTAAAATACTTAATACTAAAATAGGAACCTGTTTTAAATTTTAAACCGTATTTTTCAAAGACACTATTCTTTAAAACATAAATACTAAAACAATACAAAAATATCGTGTAAACAGAAAAGTAATAAGCTCTCCCGAACTTCGTCATCCATATCTTGAAAAAGGAAAGACCTGTAGGGGAGTGAGAACATCGTCCTCGCTGGTTCTCACCATAGGGTTACAGAATTGCCATAATAAGATACGTAAAATAAAACTGTTTTTAAAATACATTGATCATTGCTCGTCTTATCTGTCTTTTCAAAAATCAAAGGTTCACTTTCAAAAATCTAAAAATCCCTTTTTAAAGAGAACTTGGCTAACTCCTTTAAATCCCAAAACCTTTTCTCTTTCTTGTAAAATATTAAAAATTTTCTTAAATAGCTTGAATAACCAACCTGTTCCAAGCATAGGTTCTCTTAATGGCTTGGCCAAAAAGAAAGAAACCAAAGAAATCATATTAAATAGTGCTGATTTAATGTTATTTGCTAATAAAAGTGGGCCAATGAATAATAAATTTAAGTAGTAACAATAATAAGAATAATAATAATCAATTTATATTTTTGTCTATCAAAATAATTTTTTAAAAATAATTTAAATTAATGACACATAAATAACTAATTATTTAATTTTTTTAAATATCCGGGGTCTTACATTCTACCCCACTTATAGAAATTTTCATCCTCGAAAATTAGGATATTACATAAAACACTACATAGTTTTAACACTTTACTTTTTTTAGAATATCTTATGAAAAAAGCAAAAAGTCTCTCAACCCATATAGATACATATACAATTTCAAATACTTGGGTTTGCACATGGCATAAAGATGATAGGGAAGAAGTGTGATTGCAAAGCAAAGGTTACAAGGTAGGCTTGATATCTCGAGGAAAGCGGATATCTCAGGGAATTCGACCAAACATATGCAGTTAAGATCGAATGAAAAATGTATATGAACAAGAAACAGGATTTGGAGAATAATTAATTCACTTTTCTAAGAAAAGAACCTCAGACAAAACTTCAAAACAAAACATGGAGAAATATGATACATAACCGAGCAACTCCGAGACACAACTTCTAACGCTTCCAAAATCCACGATTTTCGTTACCTATTACTTCTATTTCTTCCATGATAACCTATTAGTGTTCTCGTATACACAAATCATCAGTATTAAGTTGGCCAGACCTAATACCATAAGAAATGCCACGGTCGATTAACAACATTAATCAATAGACAGTCATGCATCTAAAACTCAAACTCTTGTTATTAGAACAAGTCATAAAGCATGACAGACACTCAGAGTATGCAATGAAGCATAGTCAGTCCATTCCCAAGGCTCTAACAGGAATGAACTGCTCTGATACCATAATGTAACACCCTAATTTTTAGCACCTCATGATCGTACTAAAAGTCTGAGCGCTACTTACCTCTAAACCTTTTTATTATATACTATCTTTATTTAATATTAAGCCTTCGCGAAGACGAACCGAAACTTTAATTAAGAAAACGAAAAGAGAGTTTATTTTAAACCACTAAATCACGTGAGGGGAAAATAAATCCTAACAAGTCAACTCATAAACATATTTCTCTGTGCTCCCGCAACTTCGCAATGAGCCTTACAACCTGTTGCTGAAAGGGGGGTGGAGATAGGGGGTAAGAACTGGGGAGTTCTTAGTAGGGTCGGGGTTAGAAGTTAAGTTCATTTTATATATACTTGGTCAGCAATAACAGTAAACAAGGGACAATTCAATTCAACAATTATAGAACACATAATTCAGACAGCCATTTAGCACACTCACAATCACAGGAAATACACTCACAAATAAATATGAGCAAACAAGTATGATGCATGTCTATTCCTATCGCAGGTAATGAGCTCATTTGTCGGTTTGGACCTGCACCCGATGCAATCCGAGTCGCAAGTCAGATAAGGCCTTACAACGGCATAACCTCTACAAGGTTTCAACCTCTTGCAGGCGCTGATTCTTCAGCTGAAGTATGCCGAACATGACCTCTGCAAGTACTTACAGGCACTGATTCTCCAGCTGAAGCATGTGCCACTTTCTCCTGGAAGCTATTCCATACACACGGGTATCCCCGCACAATCATTCACACACAAGGCCCACAGCCTCCAGTGAGCGTTACGTATCACCGTTCTCACTGAGCCATCTCTATTGTGTCAAGTGAGCATTACGCATCGCCGTTCTCACTAGACACTTGGCACTAAAGCCCAACAACACTCAATATCTTTTCAGTTTCTGTTCTCTGCTCTTCTGTGGTAGAGGTCCCTTTACTTAATAAACCGAATTCAAAACATAACTTGAAACAAAATCTATTCTCAAAAACTGAATATAAAACCTTATACTTTCCAAATAAATCAAGCTAAAAATAAGGCTTTCTGTAATAAACCGAAATCAAATAGTTTTCAATAATTAAAACATTTTCTTTAAAGTTCAGCCACTTTTTATTTTAATGAAATTCAGACCTTTCAAATCTTGTGTTATTAAGTCAGACCAATAATTATTAACAAATCAAATCAATAATTTCCCAAAAATATGCTTATAAATCAGATTCTTAAAATGAAATCACTTTTCATATATTTTTACAAAAATTGGAAAGCATTTCTCCTTAAAATTAGACTTTACCACCCTTTTTGGGTCCCAACCAAACCATTTTCAACCTCTTTTCAATCATTTCAATTCTGAATTCAATACCATCAAATCAAACCAGACAAATTCTAACATTTTCAAATTATTCCAACCTAATTCAGAAATCAAATTCATCAGAATAACTAAGTTCTTGGTTGCACTTAAACCTTCCTAACCTCTAACTTGTCACAAATATCAATATAAATTCAATCGACATGTAATCACGACATCAATTCACTTATCAAATACGAATTTAACAGGTAAAAATTTATCAAAATCCTATCTCCGTATGAAATCAAAACAACGAAAGTTCTGGAGAAGCTTTCTGACCGAGCGGCTGAAGAAGAAAACGGCAGAAATCGTCCATGCCTCCTACAATTCTAATTGGTCGAACTCAAAGGATAGGAGAGTTACATCACTGTCAACTTTTATCAATCAAAAATGGCGCCAACATATAAAATAAGAGGATACGAACATTTTTACCAAATTAGATTTTTTTATTGGAATTACGAAACGTAAGAAATCATTGAAAATTCAGAACTTTCATGGTTCTCCTCACCCACACTTTCGGTCTCTCTCTTTCTTTTCTTTCTCAAGTTCCATTCGGTCATGAATGAAACAAATGAAATAAAATGATGACGATGGGGATAAGTGAAGTAAAATAAGGCAAACTCATATAAAAAGAAAAGAAATATATGAGGATTTATATTGATAATGCTAATGTTTTCCCACAATATAAAATTGATGTGAATTAATAGTGGGGACACGTTAATGGGACGGTAAATATAAAACTCAACATAATTTTATATGAAGTATATATATGTATATATGTGTCATGGTTATAAACATATATATGTATTCATATAAGTCACTTGGCTTTCTTTCTCGTTTCTCTTAATGGCTTGGCCAAAAAGAAAGAAACCAAAGAAATCATATTAAATAGTGCTGATTTAATGTTAGTTGCTAATAAAAGTGGGTCAATGAATAATAAATTTAAGTAGTAACAACAATAATAATAATCAATTTATATTTTTGTCTATTAAAAGTAATAATAATAATAATAATATAATAATAATAAATTTATATTTTTGTCTATCAAAATAATTTTTAATAAATAACTTAAATTACTAGAATAAATAATAATTAAATTAATTTTCAATAATTCATATAATTTTATTTAATTATTTTTGTTAAAATAATTTTTTTAAAAATAAAATTTCAATAAATATAAGGACACATAAATAACTAATTATTTAATTTTTTTTAAATATTCGGGGTCTCACATTCTATCCTACTTATACAAATTTTCGTCTTCGAAAATTAGGATATTACATAAAAAATTACATAGTTTTAACACTTTACTTTTTTTAGAATATCTTATGAAAAAAGTAAAAAGTCTCACAACTCATATCGATACATATAAAATTTTAAATACTTGGGTTTACACATGGCATAAAGATAATAGGGAAGAAGTGTGATTGCAAAACAGAGGCTACAAGGTAGGCTTGATATCTCAAAAAAAGCGGATATCTCAGGAAATTCGACCAAACATATGTTGTTAAGTTCGAATGAAAAATGCATATGAACAAGAAACAGGATTTAGAGAATAATTAATTCACTTTTCTAAGAAAAGAACCTCAGACAAAACTTCAAGACAAACCATGGGGAAATAGGATACATAACCGAGCAACTCTGAGACGCAACTTCTAACGCTTCCAAAATCCACGATTTTCATTACCTATTACTTCTATTTCGTCCATGATAACCTATTAGTGTTCTCGTATACACAAATCATCAGTATTAAGTTGGCCAGACCTAATACCATAAGAAATACAACGGTCGACTAATAGAATTAATCAATAGACAGTCATGCATCTAAAACTCAAACTCTTGTTATTAGAACAAGTCATAAAGCATGACAGACACTCAGAGAATGCAATGAAGCATAGTCAGTCCATTCCCAAGGCTCTAACAGGAACGAGCTGCTCTGATACCATAATGTAACATCCTAACTTTTAGCACCTCATGATCGTACTAAAAGTCCGAGCGCTACTTACCTCTAAATCTTTTTATTATATACTATCTTTATTTAATATTAAGCCTTCGCGAAGACGAACCGAAACTTTAATTAAGAAAACGAAAAGAGAGTTTATTTTAAACCACTAAATCACAAAAGTATATATATTCACATAGTATTAAATACATAGACTTATTTTAAGATTCCCAAAAACAAATCCTACCCTTCTAAAAATTCTAACTAATAAGGTGAGGGGGAAATAAGTCCTAACAACTTAACTTATAAACATATTTCTCTGTGCTCACGCAGCTTTGCAATGAGCCTTTGCACCTGTAGTTGAAAGGGGGGGGTGAAGATAGGAGGTAAGAACTGGGGAGTTCTTAGTAGGGTCGGGGTTAGAAGTTAAGTTCATTTTATATATACTTGGTCAGCAATAACAGTCAACAAGGGACAATTTAATTCAATAATTATAGAACACATAATTCAGACAGCCATTTAGCACACCCACAATCACAGGAAATACAATCACAAATAAATATGCACAAACAAGAATGATGCATGTCTAGTCCTATCACAGGTAATGAGCTCATTTGTCGGTTTCGACCCGCACCCGACGCAATCCGACTCGCAAGTCAGATAAGGCATTCCAGCGGTATAACCTCCGCAAGTTTCTACTTCTTGCAGGCGCTGATTCTCCAGCTGAAGTATGCCGAACATGACCTCTGCAAGTACTTGCAGGCGCTGATTCTCCAGCTGAAACATGTGCCACTTTCTCCTGGTAGCCATTCCATACACACGGGCATCCCCGCACAATCATTCACACGTGCCGCGTTCTCTTATCCCTTTTCTTTCTTATTCTTAACGAACCGAATTCATTTCATAACTTAAAACAAAATATTTTAGAATAACATTTCAAATAAAGTCCCAAATTTTATAAAAATTTCGACAGCACTTCGCCTAAAACTCATGCTTAGCCATCCTTACAGGTTTCCTCTTTCTCAATAAATCACCAGTCCTTTTCTTAACAATTATCAAATCAGCAGAATTCTTAATAATCAACATATTTTATAGCCAAACAGTTTTAATAATTCCAGTTTATTTATAAATCCTCAAAATTATTGTTTTAGTTAAGAAATCAATTTTTAAGAAATTAGTTTTGAAATCCAAACTCAATCTATTTTTTTTTTTTGGTTCATAAAACCTCAATCTCCACAATTCACTTATCTTTTTCTCAACAGCGATCAGAACAGTAAGGTACCCCAACCCATTCAGTTTAGTAACCAATAAATTCTCTAACAAGCTTGCAACAATATCCACCATCATCAAATAAATCTCAATTCTACAAATAACACAAAATTAAGCATAATTTTATCATATTCAATTATATTCACAATCACTAACAATCTTAATTTCATCAATTTTTATCAATTAATCAATTAATTTTAAAATAAATCCTTTACTTCCGTACGAAATTAAAATCAACGAAAATTTCAGGAAAGCTTTCTGATTGAGCTGCTGAAAAGAAAAGCATCAGAAATTGTCTATATTTTCTAGAACTCCAATTGACCGAACTCAAAGGAAAGAGGAGCTACATCACTATCAACTTTTACCGGACAAAAATAACACCAACATATAAAAAAAGAGGATACGAACACTTTTATCGAATTAAATTTTTAATTAAAGTTATGGATCTCAAGAAATCAAAACTGGAAGTTTTAGGGCGCCATGATTTCTCTCGTCCTCTTTCACGGTTTTCTTTCTCTCTCCGTGCTTTCTTTTCTTTTCTTTCTTAAAAAAAAAATGAAACATGCATGGTTGATTGGTAATAAATGAAGAGTAAATAAAGAGAGTTAATAGTGATTATAATTAAGTATTATTAGTTAGGAGATGTACGTGTCATAATTATATATACGCATATATGCATGAGGCCACGTTTTATTTCTTTCCTTTTCCTCAAATGGCTTCAACCCACTAAATCAAATGGAGCAAGACCATTTAAATCAAATCGAACACAATTATGATTGAAGTTATTGGTGATCCTTGGCTAGGTGTTATGCTTTATATATATACATATATATATATCTTTACATGCATTGGCTTTCCTTAACTTTACTTTCTTAATGGCTTCGGTCATTAATATATTATAGTATAGAAAGGATAATAATAAAATGAAATGTTAATAAAAATTATTTAAAAAAAATTTAATAGATTTTAAATTTAAAATATTATAAAATTTAATTTAATTATTTAAAAAAAATAATTTTATTTAAATAAAATAATAAATTATGAATAATTTATTATTTAATTTTTTAAAAATTTGGAGTATTATATCCCACCCACCTTACAAAAATTTTCGTCCTCAAAAATTGATATAAGATAGAAGAGATTCATACTATCTTTTTTTTTAAACATGTCAAAGAAAAATAGAAAAATTTGACATGTTCCGTTTTCAACATAAGGAAAATAATATCGCGTGAAAATGATTGAAAAAGTGTAGTGTGGTGCAGAAGTTGTATGAGAAGTTTAATGCAAGTTAAACTTAGAATTCGAAGACTTATAATTTTAACAAATAAGCTCAAGTTTGATCAAAGAAATTTAAAATTCAGAAAGAAAGTGGTTGAACATCACAAATAATGGTTACAAGAATTTGAAAAGATGAGTAGAATCGAAATCAAACATGAGTGCACAAAATAGAAAATCCGTCGGGAAGAGAGTTAAATTGTACCCTAAGAAGAAATCTGAGAAAAGAACTTGGACAAGAACAATAAAAGAAAATGTAGCAGAATAAGTCGAAGCAAATTCAAGCTTAATTACCATGTTCACAAATATAAATAACCAAGGTTCATGACAATATTTTTGAAGAATTAAAGATTGATTATTGCCCCAAATCTAACTCAAGATCAAAGGGTACAAGATGCTTGAAGAAGAATATAAGCAATGCCAATGATAAAAGTTCAGAAAGGATCCATCTGCAAGCGATCTATCTTCTTTAGGCCATTTTGACGAAGAGAACAGTCTATTTTTCGTGACAACCGTATTCCGCAGAACTATCGTATTTGCTTGTCACATCTAGAAATTGCTCATGGCATAAACAAGTTCATGCTTAATCAAAGGAATACAAAACAAAGGTAGATATTGAGAATTATGCGTTGCATCGAAACAAACTCAAAATCAGATCAAAGGGCAAGGATTTATGAAGAAGTATACAAATAATGATAAAGATGGATAATCAAATCTGGTTTTGAAAAGAATTAAAACAAGGTATGGAGGAGATGAAAAATAAATGAAAAATAAACAATGAAAGAAAAGATGGCACCAAGTCACATAGTACGAATAAAGAGTAAACGAATCCAACCCTTAAAACGCAACTTCTAACATTTCCAAACCTCATGATTCACATAACCTATTATTTCTATTTTGTCTATGATAATCCATTAGTATTTCCATACACATGAATCATTAGTATTAAGTTGGCTAGACCTAATACCATGAGAGATGCAACGGCGACTAATAGCATTAATCAATACAATCATGCAACTGAAACTCAAATTTTTGTCACTAGGACAAGTCCTACTACATGATAGACACTCAGAGTATGCAGTGAAGCATAGTCAGTCCACTGCCAAGGCTCTAATAGGAACGAACTGCTCTGATACCATAATGTAATACCCTAACTTTTAGCACGTCATGATCGTACCAAAAGTAGGAGTTACTAACCTGTTTTCTTTTATTATCTACTTAATATTGAGCCTTTACGTCGATATCGCGTTTCAGTTTTTGAGAAAATTAAAAAAAAAATCTTGTTTGTTAATAATCAAAATCATTCATCAAAGAACACCAAGTAATAATAATCACATAATTAGTAATAGTAATTAATATTACACAAAAGAATTCAAATGAAACTCAGAAACAATCCCTATCCCTCTGGATAAAATAGAAACTAAAGTGATAATGGCGAGGGAACTCTATAAAAGTGACAGAAATCATAAGTAAATCTATTAATCGTCCGCAGCTTCATACTGAGTCTTCGAACTTGTGTCACTGAAAGGGTGGAAGATTTTGGGGTGAGAACAAACCATGCATTCTCAGTAGGGAATGGGAATGCCGTAAAAGTAATGATTAAGATGCAAATAATTAATTTTACTTAATAAAACTATTTTTATCAAACTTTTAAAAATACTTTTTAATTCTACTTTAGATAATTAATTACTTTTCTTTAAATTTTTAAACTCAAAACAGATTTCAGTCACAAAACTTGTCATACCAACTATCTCTTAGCCTCCTAATTAATTCTTAGTCACAACAATAGTTATTAATCACCTCAATACATCCACAAACCAATAGAACAAGTAAGAGATTCAATTCAACACGCAACAAGTCGTAATATGACAAACAACATAATCACAAATAAACAAGATAAGCCAACACAACCAAATGCAAATGTGCAAATAAGAATGATACATGTCTAGTCCTATCACAGGTAATGAGCTCATTTGTCGGTTTCGACCCGCACCCGACGCAATCCGACTCGCAAGTCAGATAAGGCATTCCAGCGGCATAACCTCTGCAAGTTTCTACTTCTTGCAGGTGCTGATTCTCCAGCTGAAGCATGTGCCACTTTCTCCTAGAAGCCATTCCATACACACGGGCATCCCCGCACAATTATTCACACGTGCGCGTTCTCTTATCCCTTTTCTTTCTTATTTTTAACAAACCGAATTCATTTCATAACTTAAAACAAAATCTTTTAAAATAGCATTTCAAATAAAGTCCCAAATTTGATAAAAATTTCGGTAGCACTTCGCCTAAAATTCCGGCTTAGCCACCCTTATGGGTTTCCTCTTTCTCAATAAATCACCAGCCCTTTTCTCAACAATTATCAAATCAGCAGAATTTTTAATAATCAACATATTTTATAGCCAAACACCTTTAATAATTCCAAATTATTTATAAATCCTCAAAATTATTGTTTTAGTTAAGAAATCAATTTTAAAGAAATTAGTTTTGAAATCCAAACTCAATCTATTTTTTTTGTTCATAAAACCTCAATCTCCACAATTCACTTATCTTTTTCTCAACAGCGATCAGAATAGCAAAGTACCCCAACCTGTAAGACCCAGAATCAAGTTTATGATGAGTATAACTCGAGTTGGGGATGCACGATAGAGGGACAGTCCAATGGTTAGCTACCAGGACTTGTCGTAGGGTGTTACATTATGGTATCAGAGCAGTTCTTCCTGTAGAGCCTGAGGAATGGACTGACTATGCTTCAATTGCATACTCTGAGTGTTTGTCATATATTAGGTCTTGTCGAATGAAAGAATTAGAGCTTTAGGCACATGACGGTCTATTGATTAACGCTGTTAGTCTTGCGTTGCATAATTCCTGATATTAAGTTTGACTGGCTTAATACTAGTGAATTATGTATATGAAAGCACTGATGGGTTATCATAGATGATATACGAGTTTCGAGTAAAGCGAATCGCGGGCTTTGGGGGAACGTTAGAAACTTTTTCTCGAGGCTATTCAGTTGTGTGTCTTGAATTCTGTTCGAGTCGACCTGTTCTTTTATATCCTAACTTGAAGTTCCTGTTTGGTACTCCTCTTGAAAAGTAATTTGATGTTTCCACTCTATTCCTCTATTCATATGCATTCTTGAATGATCTTAAGTGCATATGCTTGTTTAGAATCCTTGATGCATCTGTCTTCCTCTGTTTGAGTTCTTCTTGATTCAAGTATTCTTTGATATAGTCTTGAACTTGTCTTAATGTGCTGTGACTTTTAACTCTGGGTTCCGAGTTCATTCTTAGAAAACTTGTTGATTCAGTTTTCTTCTTATTTGACAGTGATTACAGCTAATTTTGGGATTTTTATAAAAATTGCTGTTGACTAGATATACACTTATCTATATGTGGAACTTTGAAGATTTCTTATACAGTTTAACAACTATTTATTTCTAATGCCTCGCCTGTACCTTTACTGGTTTATAGAACTGCACCTACTTAAAATACAAATTGACTTTCTAGTAACTTTACTATGGTTCCAATGCACATCTTCATTTGATTATGTATTTGGGTATTTTTTTTCAAAATTTTGAAAAGAAAGGATTTACCACTTTTGTCTCGGTTGAGTTTCATTTGATAAACTTTACTTAATTCATTTTGATTTGAGTTTGATTGAGCATGCTACATGGTTTGTGCCATGGTTGTTCTTTTGAAAGTGTTGGACTCATAGCTTTCTTCTTATGAACGGACTAAATTCTCTATTAAAAATCTTCCATCTCCATGAATGTCATGTTTGACCTTGTTTTTAACTGATCTTTTACATTTTGTGGATATTGCCATTGATCTTGGTTTTTCCTCTTGTGTGAATCTCACTCTTATGTGAGTCAGCTTGATTTGTTTCAATTTCGTGCATCGTTTATTCTTTCATTGTCTTTACAAGAGTTTTTAGTCAAAGATTTATCCTTGAGAAATTACTAATGATTGAGTTATCTTTTTCTATGACTTTTGTATTCTTTTGGATCAATTTAAAACTTGTTTGATGTTTCATGTCTAGTGGGTCTTGTTTGGACTATTTTAATTTGAGATCCTTTCTAGTATGGCTTGACTCCTTTTTAGTACATCTTGAACTTCTTGAATGTTCTTCTGAGATGGTGATTTTAAGAACACTTTTGGAGTCTTGCTTTGAATCTTTTAAAGAAGTTTTGAATTCTCTTGTAAGAAGTTTTTAACGGAATTTATTTTCTGTTGCTTGATTGAGATTGAAACCATTGTTCAATTTTGACGAAGTTAATTCAAAGTTGGCAAGCGCTATTTTAAATGAGGTTTTGAAAAGTTTCCTTGTTTAATGGAAACCTGTTCGTTTGTAATGCACCACTTGTCTCCTTACCAGATTGTAAGCAAAAATTTTACCTCAGAATTTCTTTTCTAAAGAGAGTTTAACTTCCTCTTTTGTCCCCGCTATAAATGTTATACACACTTGTTTGAATATGGGCTTTGGGAATTTTTGAACAAGCATTTGATTTCTCTATATGAGTATTATTATTGACATTTATCTCTCATTCCTAAATCTTGTATCCTTCTGAGTAGACTCGAGAATTGTTTTGATATCACGTGCGACTTGTAGACGTAGTAACGCGATACGTTAGTTCTTTAAGACGTGATGTGTATACGGAAGTTGAAGCGATAGGTGTGCAACGTATGAGTTGTGGGCGTTTTGTTCCTTGCGAACGAGTTTGTGGTTGTCAGGCTTGCGATCAAATTTGGGGTTTGTAAAGTGCTTGATGGAGTTGGAAAGTTGAAACTTTGAGGTTGATATGAGATTAGTATGCGGAGCACAGCCGCAGCCTTCCCCCAATCCAACCAGCAGCAATAGCTGCGGAAATGGAAGAAAGAAAGAAATAGAGAGGGAAGGGAGAAACAGATCGGTGGAGGAGAAGAAGGAGAGGAGGGGAGGAAAGGGACCGCGCCGGCGTGCTGAACCTCACCGCCGCCGTCGCGCCATCGCCGAACCATGGAAGGAAAGGAAGTGTCGCGAGTCACCGTCCCTAAGCTGCAGCACCATGGAGCCATCCTGGTCGTGCCGCCTCTGCTGTTTGTGCTACCATCGTCGACCAAGCTCGTCGCCGGTAGTCGCGTCGTTGCCGTCTCTGCCCAGTGCCGCCGCAGATGATGGGTCACCGAGAAATGCCACCGCTGCTGCTGTCGTCTTCGCGGCTTGAGTTCTTGCTATCGCTCCTCGCCGTGAAGCCCATCACGAGCGCCACTGTCAGCCTCGTGCTTTCGGGTGCCGTCGGTGGAGTTGTGTCAGCCGGATCTGCTGCAAGAGATCGGGAAGGGAAGCGTTCCTCAAATGTCAAATGGAGCTCGGCAGGGGATGTGCGTCGTCACTAAACTCGCACGCAGAGGGAGATGAGATGCGAGAGGGAGCCGTCGCGGGGTTGCTGTCGCACCGCGTGGCTGGGCTCGCCGTGGTGGGAGGTTGTCTCCACGAGTGTCGCTACCAGAGGAGGAAACTACGCCGCCATGACTGGCCACCGGAAAAACCCGCTGCCGTCGCCGGAAAACTCTGCCGGTAAGGGTTTTTGAATTCGGTCTTCATTCGTTTAAGATTCTGAAAGCTTTAACGTCTCTGTATGTGGGTTCCAGGCGCCATTGTCGGCGTCCGGTCGCCGCTGCTACTTGAGGTGGCTGCCGGGCTGCTGCCGAACCGGTTCAGAGATCGCCGCTGTTTCGGTTCAGCTGCTCCTTCTTCGTTCGGTAAGCGTTTTTGATTTGAAAGTCCTTTTCTGTGATCATACGCTGAGGTTGTGGCACTAATTGCTATACGATTGAGTTTTGGTTGTCGTATGTTGCGATTAGAGTTGTTGAGACTGTTGCAAAAGTGGCTTGGAACCGAGGTTTTGGCTGCCGGGATTTTGATTGTTGATCTCGGGTCGAGGCGGAAGGGATTATGTGACGCGTTTGGGCTATGGAATTGCGTTTTGAGGTAGGGGCACTTTCCGAAAACTACAGTTTATTATTGGAATTATTACATATGGATACTGATGTGAGATATGGTGTAATTAGTGATTGTATCTGCCTTATGTATTATTTGATTGACTCGAACGATTATGGATGTTGGCTTGGCTGGATTGTTGTGTGGCTTGTGAAATCTAATGTTTGAAGTTGATTCTTTAAATATTTGAAATGAGTTTAATCTGTTGAGGATTGGTTTGAATTGAGTCAATTATTTTGATGATGTGAAAGATAGAATAATGTTTTGAGAAAGGATTTGAGTACTCTTTGAATTCTGAATTCTTGCAAGACTAAAACAATTTTTAACAGTTGAAACGTTTTAGAATTTGTCATGGGGGTTAAAGCTGGTTTTGCCTAAGTAAAGGAAACGGCTTTGAAGGAAGTAAATGATTACGTGACTCGGTTTGGCTTAGATCTTATTTTATTACTCAAATTGGAAAGCCAATGTTTTAATGATTTTAAATGAATTTGGCGAAATGAGTTATGTTATTCTCCCCTAAGGACTTGGGACTCTGCCGGGGAACTTTTGTTACAAAAATCCCATTGTTGGATGGGTGATTTTGAATGATTCAAAAGGAATCTTTAACTTTCCATGTTTTTGGAAGTTTTGGAAAGAGGAAGCCGAGAGTGGCTTATTTCAAAAAGGGAATTTTCCTTGAGTAAAATTGGCTTATGAGCCTGAGATAATTTGAGAAATGAGATCTTTAAAGCCAAGGCTAAAAAGAGTTGAAACTTGATTTCAAAGTGAAATGAATTGAGAAAATGATTTATGGCTTAAATGCCGATTTCATAAATATGCATCAGCCACTAGGGACAGGCATGCATCATATGCATTTGTGTGACATTGGTTGGGTGTGCATATTATACTTGGTTTGCCTATGTGATTAATTGCTAACTGTTCTACTTGTAATAACTGTTTATTTGTGCTTGAACTTCCTATCTGTGTTTGCATATGGGACTCTGTTGGATTGTGGTGATTGGTTGTTGGTTGGATTGTTTGGGCCTAGGGCCGTGGTTGGAAAGAGATGAACTGACGGTTGATTTCGGTTTTGTGTTTCTGGTTTGGAATAAAATTATGAAAGGCTATTTTGGTTCCGCATAGATAAACCGTTTTGAAAGGCTTTTGAGTTTTGAGAATTGAACGGTTCTTCTTTCCGAAAAGATTTCCGACTTTACTTTCATTGTAAACCGTTGTTTTTGAAAAGAGGCATAAGACGGTTATGAATCACTGGTGCAGTTACCTTCATGTATCCTATTACAGTAATTCCTAAAAACCCTCTACTGAGAACCCTTTCGAGGATGATGTTCTCACCCCCTAACATTTTTCCCCTTTCAGGATATGGGCGCAGAAGTTACGAAGAGCTTATTTAATTGTTGTTGTGATGCTCTGTATTGTTTTAGTTATGGTTTATTGTACCCTCGCCTTTATCTTGATATAATCTGTAAGAGAGATAGAAAATTGTATTGGATTATGCTTGTAATAATATTTATATATATGTATGTATGTATGTATATATATATATATGTTCTTTTATATATATATGCATAAAAATTTGAATAATGTTGCAAAAGGATCAAATTATGTTCAAATGATAAAATCTAAGGTAAGGTATTCTTGTAAAAATAAATAAAGACTAAGTAGTACTTTTAAATAGAAGCATGTTTTAATTATATAAAGAAATTTTTTTTATAGGAAAATATTTATAAAATCAAAGGTTGTCATATTCAGAATTCAAATAATGGATAAATAGAAAAAGAACCAACATAAAACTATTTTCAAAAGAGATCCCAAGATAAGAGTTGTAGAAGAAAACTACTAGAATTGATATATTTTATCAAAACAAGGTCAGTTTTTATCATTTTTACAAAGAAACATAAAACCAAAGATTGTAATCCAAGCAGGACACATAATAGTTGCAGAACACGAAACAGGAGAACTAAATCGCATAATCAGTTTACTGTGAATTGCGACTTTTAAGATTTCAAATGATTTAGGAATTAAGGATTGTGCATTGTACCAAAACTAATTCGAAATCAAATCAACAAATATCAAATTTATGAATAGTGTCAAGATCGAATGTTCCTTAAAGATTCAAGAAACAATTAGGAACATAATCAAGCAATGATATATATGAATAACCAGATATGGTAGAAAAATATCCGAAACACATTTCAAAAAAGAAATCAAGAACTAAAGATTCCAATACAATTGATAAAGAAGAAGATAACATCAAGCACGAGCAAAGATTATACGTCGAAATGGAACTAATCTCTAGAACTTAGTTTCTAACGTTCCCAAAACCCGTGACTCGCGTTATCTATGACTCGCATATCGTCCATGATAACCCATTAGTGCTTACATATACATAATTCACTAGTGCTAAGCCGGCCAAACTTAATGCCAGGAATTATGCAATGCAAGACTAATGGCATTGATCAATAGATCGTCATGTGCATAAAGCTCTAATTCTTGTTATTGAAACAAGACCTACTACATGACAGACTCTCAGAGTATGCAATTGAAGCATAATCAGTCCATTCCCAAGGCTCTACAAGAAAGACCGATCTGATACCATAATGTAACACCCTCACTACCAAAATGTCACACTTCCGGCTGCGCCACTCTGATAGCAAGAAGTATTACGACTACTTTAGATACTTAATATTAAAATAGGAGCCTGTGACTCAACACCGTATCGCTGATTTCTTTGAAAATCAGAAATAAATACCTTATCTTAAAAAAAAAAAGCAAGCATAGATTCATATACAAGACTTCTTACATAATATCTTATAATACAATATATATAAACCAAACGCAGTATAACTCTTCTTAATGCTTCTTCATCCGGTTCCTGAAAAGGTAAAACTGTAGGAGGATGAGAACCTAACCACACGGTCTCACCACGGAGTTTCAAAGTTGTCATAAGAAGATATTTTATAAGAAAACTTCTTTCAAGCTCAGTGATTATCATTGCCTTATGAATCTTTTAAAAACCAATAGGTAATCGTTCAAAACCTTTTCAAAGAAACAATGTTTATTCTTTCAGAAATCCGAAACCTTTCCTTTCTTATAAGGAAATCTCAATCAGAAACCAACCACGCAGTCAAACAACACAACTATTAATTCAGCACCGAAATTCATTCTCAAATGTAGCACGCCAGGACAAACACAGGCAAGACAGACAAGGAAAGCACAAGTAGGTAGCAGTTACAGCAAATAGTTCAAGTAGCAGTTAAGAACAGTTTAGCAATTAGGCAAACCAAAACAAGTTCAAACCCAAGCAAAGCATACAAATGCTTATGATGCATGACTGTTGATAAACCACAATTTTATGGTTTATCTTGTATTCAATTGAGTGGTTTTTATCAAGTCCTTACCCATTTATTCATATGATTTGCATGATATTACAATTCCTTCCTAGTGTTATTCTATGGTTGAAAACTTGCTTCCTAAGAGGTCTTTAATTTGTATATTTTAATTCTCCTTTATACCATTTGATGTCGTGATCCGTGTGTTAAGTGTTTCAGGCTTTATAGGGCAGGAATGGCTTAGAGGATGGAGAGGAAGCTTGCAAAAATGGAAGGAACACAAGAAACTAAGGAGATAACTAGCGAGCATCGACGCGCACGCATGGCTCACGCGAGCGCACGATATGGAGAAATTTGCAGTGACTCGTGCGCGTGCCTGACGCGTACGCGTGGATTGGAGTTTGCACAAAGACGCGTGCGCGTGACTGACGCGTACGCGTGACACGCCAAAATGACCAGCGACGCGCACGCGTGACTGACGCATACGCGTGACATACGCAATCTGCAGAATTAACAGAAAATGCAAGGGGCGATTTCGGGCCAAGTTTTGACCTAGTTTCCAGCCCATAAATACAAACTAGAGCCAGGGAACATGCAGAGACTCAACACACATTCTCATTAGCATACCTTTAGTTTTTAGATCTGAATCTAGAGAGAAAATTACTCTTCCTCTAGGTTTTCTTTTACATTCATAGTTTCATAGTTTATTGCTTTTTGCTTTGGATATTGAAGAGTCATCACCTCCATTGAAGATACTATTCTAGTTTGTTTCCTTACTCTTTTATTATTCCATATTCTTAATTCTTGTTTAGAGTTACAATTGGATTATTTTTAGAATTTATTAATGCAAAGGATTACTTTTACTTTTAATTGAATCATAGTTATTGTCTATCATATCTTCCTTTTATTCCTTATTTAATTCTATGCAAGTAATTCTCATGTCAATGGAGTAGATTCCCAACTTGACATGGGGGTTGATTAAAAGGAGACACTTGAATTGGAATGCTTAAGTGATTAGTTAAATTGGAAATTGTTGGCTAATTCTCTATTTACTAACGCCAGACCTTCCCAAGGGAGAGGACTAGGATTTACGAATAAGAGTTAGCTCAATCACTTGACTTTTCTTTTTTTAGTAAGGGTTAACTAAGTGAAAATAACAACCTCTTTATACTACACTTGAGAGAATTCCAACAAGGATAGAACTTCCGATTAACCATTCTCCCAATCAAGGCCTTTTATTTTGAATATTATAAATCTCTTATAATCTTCACTGTTTTAATTTACAATTATTTATTTACCCATCGCCCAAACTCAAAATTACCCAGAAAACTCCTGATTAATAAGATAGCACCCTCTTGTCAACTCGTTGGGAGACGACCTAGGACTCATACTCCCAATATTTTTATTCTAATTTTTTTAACAACCTTTCTAAATTGATGAGCGAATTTTAGCTGGTTAAGAGCTATACTCGCAACGCTATTTCTATATTGAATTCTTAATTGGTCAAATTTCCGCACCCGTCAATTTTTGGTGCCGTTGCCGGGGAGTTGCAATTGTGTGCTAAATTATTAATTAGTGTACATATTTTTAACTTTTGCATATTTTATTTTATTTTATTACCATGAGCTGTATGTTTCTTTCATTGAATGACGCGTTCACTGCCTGATCCGAGCTTAGCCGCATTTGATCCTGAAATTGAAAGAACTCTTTCACGTATTAGGCAAGCTCGGTGTAGGTTAGCCTCTGAGGGTGGTGAAGTGATTGTTATCGATTCACCAGTCTCATTTGAGGGCGAATTTGAACCGCTATCTGAGGAAAAAATAAGCTCCTTTTCTGCTAATTCAGTTGTTTTAGGTGCAGGTAATATGGCAGCACCCAGGAGGATCACTCTCCAGGAGGCAAGAGTCCTAGAATTTACATTGCAACCGTATCAAGTGCGTCATCCAAATCTGGCTGCAGATTTTGAACTGAAGACTGCATTAATCAACTTGATGCCTAAGTTTCATAGCTTACCTGCTCAGGAACCTATCAAGAACCTAAGGGATTTTCAGACAGACTGTTCTACTGTTAGGCATCATGGTGCAGATAAAACTTCAATTTTGCTGACCACCTTCCCATTTTCTCTTGAGGGAAAGGTGAGGAAGTGGTACTACACTCAACCTGAAGCAACTGTTACCAATTGGGATACACTCAGGAGAGAATTCTTGGAAAAATACTTTCCAGCTGAAGTTACAGATAGATTTAGGAAAGAGATCTCCTGCATTGTTCAGGGTGAATCAGAGACTCTTTATGAGTACTAGAAGCGCTTCAAGAATCTTCTGGACACATGCCCCCATCATATGATTGACAAGTTGGTGTTGATCAGCTACTTCACTCAAGGCATGAAGCCTCGGGATAAAACTACATTGGATGGTGCTAGTAATGGTTCTCTGAAAAAGTACAAGACCGCAGATGAAGCATGGCAACTGATCAGCGACTTAGCTGAATTCACTCGGAATCACAGGCACATGAACAGCCACTCAAAGGCTGTTGTAGAGGTTTTCTCTAGCATTGAGACTTCTGCTCTTACCCAGAGTATATGTGAGATAACCAACTTACTGAAGTAGATGCAGTTGAATCAATAACAATCTCAGCCTCCCCTACCAAAACAAAGCCAACAGTTGGTTCTCTAAAGAGTATGCAGAATTTGTGCTGATTATAGTCATTACACTGATGAGTGCCCACAGCTCCAACAAGAAGACAACATTGTGGCAGCTACTCATAACTTCTATGACCGCCCGAATCAAGGATACAATCAACAAGGCGGCAACTACAACCAAGGTGGGAACTATAACCAAGGGTGGCAAGACAACTCCAACCAGGGTTAGAGAGATAATTCCAACCATGGCTGGAGGGACAACTATAACAGAGGAGGCAGAGACAACAATGGAAATTAGAGGTAGAATAACAACAACAGACATCAGAATCAGAACCAGCCATACAGAGCATCTCACCTAAGGCAGTCCCAAGGACCCCAGCACAACCAACAACAGGCCCCTCAGATCACTTATCCTCCTTCCTCGTCAAATGATGAGATGCTTCGTTCTCTTGCACAAGGACAACAAGATATGCAGACTACACTGAACTCTACTCTAAATGGTCTGAATGCCACTTTACAAGCTCTCGCCTCCCGGATAGATTCATTACCTGCTTCCACCAATCAGCCTTCAAGCTTTAGTGGAATTCCTTCTCAACCCTTACATAATCCCAAAGGTGGCATCAATGCCATCACTTTGAGGTCCGGAACCACACTGCAAGAGAGGAACCAGGAGGAGCCAAACCCACAAGAACATGCCCCAGTTGAAGACTTAGTTGAAGTGGAAGATGCTGAAGAGTAAGAGGAAGTACAAGACATGGTTGAAGAAGAAGTAGTTCAGCCAAGGAATGGAGCACCAAAAGACACAGAAGCTGCAAGTGGCACCATTCCTATCCCATTTCCACACCTTGCAAGGAAGTCTAGGAAGCAGATGGAACTTGATCCCAAAATGGTAGAAATTTTCAAAAAGGTTGAGGTAACTGTTCCCCTTTTCGATGTTATTCAATAAGTACTTAAATATGTAAAGTTTCTAAAAGATTTATGCATACATAAAGACAAAATTAACGAATTAGAAACTATTCCTTTAGGTAGTTCTATATCTGCTTTAATGGGGGGTATACCTGAAAAATGTAGTGACCCAGGTCCATGTATGGTTAATGTACCATTGGAGTGTAATATTTTCTAACTGCATGTGTGATTTAGGAGCGTGCGTGAGTATTATGCCTTTGTCTATATATGATGCTTTGAGGCTCCCTCTCTTAAAACGGTCGGCAGCTCGTTTTGTGTTAGCAGATAAAAGTATTACAGTGGTTGGAATTGCTGAAGACGTGCTAGTGAGCATTAAGGGGCTCACGTTTCCCATTGACTTTTATATCTTGGAAATGCCCCCTAATGACTCAGGAAGACTGATGAGCGGATATTTTATACGCTTTTTGGGGTTAATTTCATATAGTTTTTAGGGTGTTTTAGTTAGTTTTTAGTTTAATTCCATTAGTTTTTAGAAAAAATTCATATTTCTGGACTTTACTATGAGTTGTGTGTTTTTCTATGATTTCAGGTATTTTTCTGGCTGAAATTGAGGGAGCTGAGCAAAAATCTGATTCAGGCTGAAAAAGGACTGCTGATGCTGTTGGATTCTGACCTCCCTGCACTCAAAGTGGATTTTCTGGAGCTACAGAACTCGAAATGGCGCGCTTCCAATTGCGTTGGAAAGTCGACATCCAGGGCTTTCCAGAAATATATAATAGTCCATAATTTGCACAAGGATAGATGACGTAAACTGGTGTTCAACTCCAGTTCTCTGCCCAATTCTGGCGTCCAGCGCCAGAAAAGGATCAAAAGTTGGAGTTCAACGCCAGAAATGGATCCAAACCTGGCGTTGAACGCCCAAAACAGCCTTATGCACATGAATTACTTAAGTCTCAGCCTCTGCACACACCAAGTGGGCCCCAGAAGTGGATCTCTGCACCATCTATCATAGTTTACTCATTTTCTGTAAACCTAGGCTACTAGTTTAGTATTTAAACAACTTTTAGAGACTTATTTTGTATCTCATGACATTTTTAGATCAAAACTTTGTACTCTTTGACGGCATGAGTCTCTAAACTCCATTGTTGGGAGTGAGGAGCTCTGCTGTGTCTCGATGAATTAATGCAAGTATTTCTGTTTTCCATTCAAACACGCTTGTTCCTACCTAAGATGTTCATTCACGCTTAACTGTGATGAAGGTGATGATCCGTGACACTCATCACCTTCCTCAACCCATGAACGTGTGCCTGACAACTACCTCCGTTCCATATCCGATTGAATGAGTATCTCTTAGATCTCTTAATTAGAATCTTCGTGGTATAAGCTAGAACTGATGGCGGCATTCATGAGAATCCGGAAAGTCTAAACTTTGTATGTGGTATTCCGAGTAGGATTCAATGATCGAATGACTGTGACGAGCTTCAAACTCGCGAGTGCTGGGCGTTAGTGACAGACGCAAAAGGATAAAGAATCCTATTCTAGTATGATCGAGAACCGACAGATGATTAGCCGTGCTGTGACAGAGCATGTGAGCATATTTTTCACTGAGAGGATGGGATGTAGCCATTGACGACGGTGACCCCCTACATACAGCTTGTCATGGGAGGACGTGCATGCGTGAATCAGAAGATAGAGAAAAGCGGAGATTCAGAAGACAAAGCATCTCCAAAACTCCAACATATTCTCCATTACTGCATAACAAGTAACCTTTAATTTATGCTCTCTTGGTTATTCGCAATTCAACTGATAAACATAACTGACTTCCTGACTAAGATTTACAAGATAACCATAGATTGCTTCAAACCAACAATCTCCGTGGGATTCGACCCTTACTCACGTGAGGTATTACTTGGACGACCCAGTGCACTTGCTGGTCAGTGGTACGAGTTGTGAAAAGTGTGATTCACAATTCGTGCACCAAGTTTTTGGCGCCGTTGCCGGGGATTGTTCGTGTTTGGACAACTAACGGTTTATTTTGTTGCTTAGATTAGGAAAATTTTCTTTTTTGTTTAGAGTCTCTTATTGTTGTCGTGTTAAAAATTTTAGAATCATTATTTTCTTTTTAAAATATTTTTCAAAAATAATTTCTCTATTAAATCCTGTGCCAAACTTTAAGTTTGGTGTTTTCTTGTATAATCTTCTGAAATATTTTCAGAGTGGGTTCAGTTAGACATCTTCTATTATGGGATTGCAGAAGGAGCTCAGATGTCTTTGGATTACTCAGCTGGTGGATCTATCCACATGAGAAAGACAATTGAAGAAGCCCAATAGCTCATTGATACAATTGCCAGGAACCAGCATCTGTACCTAAGCAGTGACCCTTCCATGAAAGAAGAGGTCAAAACAGCAACTGTTGAACTCAGTCCTGTAAAACAAGCTGCTGAATTCAATCAGCAATTGGACTTTCTAACAAAGCAGTTAGCCGAATTCAAAGATAGACTACAAGAGACAAGGATGGCTAATATATGTATGGACGAACAGTTTAAGCAAACAAAGCAGCAGCTGTCAAGGCAAATAGCAGAAGAATGCCAAGCAGTTCAACTAAGAAGTGGGAAAACATTAAATACCCCACCTCAAGGCAGCAAAAAGCTAAGAAATGAGCAAACTACCCAAAATTCACCTGAGGACAGTAAGAGCCCAGGGAAAAGTAATTCTGGAACTAAAACACCAGAAAATTGGTAGAAGGCTGGCGCTGAACGCCCAGACCATGCTCAGGACTGGCGTTCAACGCCAGAAACAAGGCAGGACTGGCGTTCAACGCCAGAAATGGGCAAGGATCTGGCGTTGAACACCCAAAATGGGCAAGATCTGGCGCTGAACGCCCAAAATGGGCACAATTCTGGCGTTCAAACGCCAGGAGCAGACAAGGAGCTGGCTTCTCACGTCACTCCAACGAGCCTCTGAAATTTCTTCTGGAAGAGGAGAAACCTCCTAAACCCGAGCTTAAGCCATTACCACCATCCTTGAAATATGCGTTTCTGGGAGAAGGTGACACTTTTCCAGTGATCATAAGCTTTGCTTTAAATTCACAGGAAGAGGAGGCACTTATTCAAGTGCTAAGGACACACAAGACAGCTCTTGGGTGGTCCATAGGTGACCTTAAGGGCATAAGCCCAGCTAGATGCATGCACAAAATCTTATTGGAGGATAATGCCAAACCAAAGGTTCAACCACAGAGGCGGCTAAATCCAGCCATGAAAGAAGTGGTGCAGAAAGAGGTCACCAAACTACTAGAGGCTGGGATTATTTATCCTATTTCTGATAGCCCTTGGGTGAGCCCTGTCCAAGTCATCCCAAAAAAGGGAGGCATGACAGTGATTCATAATGAAAAAAATGAACTGGTTCCTACAAGAACAGTTACAGGGTGGCGCATGTGTATTGACTACAGAAGGCTCAATACAGCCACCAGAAAGGATCATTTTCCTTTACCATTCATAGACCAGATGCTAGAAAGACTAGCAGGTCATGATTATTACTGCTTTTTGGACGGCTACTCAGGCTATAACCAGATTGCAGTAGATCCTTAGGATCAAGAGAAAACAGCATTCACATGTCCATCTAGAGTGTTTGCTTATAGAAGGATGCCATTTGGGCTATGTTTGGATGATTGTTTTCTTCTATATTTTGCTTATGAATATATTGAGGCATTGTTTGACAATTAATATTAATTCTTAGGGTTGCTTGCATGTTCAAATTTAATACTTTCAATAACATATTTACTGATGAGCGGATAATTTATACGCATTTTGGCATTGCTTTTAGGTAGTTTTTAGTATGATTTAGTTAGTTTTTACTATATTTTTATTAGTTTTTATTCAAAATTCACATTTCTGGAATTTACTATGAGTTTGTATGTTTTTCTGTGATTTCAGGTATTTTCTGGCTGAAATTGAGGGACCTAAGCAAAATCTGATTCAGAGGCTGAAAAAGGACTGCAGATGCTGTTGGATTCTGACCTCCCTGCACTCAAAATTTTGGAGCTACAGAAACCCAAATGGCGCGCTCTTAATTGCGTTGGAAAGTAGACATCCAGGGCTTTTCAGCAATATATAATAGTCCATACTTTGCTCAAAGATAAATGACGTAAACTGGCGTTCAACGCCAGTTCCTTGTTGCATTCTGGCGTTAAACGCCAGAAACAGGTTACAAGTTGGAGTTAAACGCCCAAAACAGGCTACAATCTGGCGTTTAACTCCAGAAACAGCCTAGACATGTGTAAAGCTCAAGTCTCAGCCCCAGCACACACCAAGTGGGCCCCAGAAGTGGATTTCTGCACTATCTATCGTAGTTTACTCATTTTCTATAAACCTAGGTTACTAGTTTAGTATTTAAACAACTTTTAGAGATTTATTATGTATCTCATGACATTTTCACGTTTACATTGTATCTCTATGGCATGAGTCTCTAAACTTCATGATTGGGGGTGAGGAGCTCTGCTGTGTCTCGATGAATTAATGCAATTACTTCTGTTTTCTATTCAAACACGCTTGTTTCTATTCTAAGATATTCACTCGTACTTAACCATGATGAATGTGATGATCCGTGACACTCATCATCATTCTCAACCTATGAACGCATGCCTGACAACCACTTCCGTTCTACCTTAGATTGAGTGTGTATATCTTAGCCTCTTGGTTCATGATCAGAGTCTTCGTGATATAGACTAGAATTATTGGCGGCCATTCCTGAGATCCGAAAAGTCTAAACCTTGTCTATGGTATTCCGAGTAGGGTCAGGGAAGGGATGACTGTGACGAGCTTCAAACTCACGAGTGTTGGGCGTAGTGACAGATGCAAAAGAATCAACGGATTCTATTCCAACATGAGTGAGAACTGACAGATGATTAGCCGTGCGGTGACAGCACATTTGGTCTATTTTCACTGAGAGGATGGATGGTAGCCATTGACAACAGTGATCCACCAACATACAGCTTGCCATGGAAGGAGATCTGTGTGCGTGAAGAAGAAGACAGTAGGAAAGCAGAGATACAAAAGACAGAGCATCTCAAAAACCTCAATCTGTTCTCCACTAGCATAACAAGTAACATTTATTTCATGTTATTTAGTTTTCATAAACAAAAGTAATTTTTATCTCCTGACTAAGATTTACAAGATAACCATAGATTGCTTTAAGCCAACAATCTCCGTGGGATTGACCCTTACTCACGTAAGGTATTACTTGTACGATCCAGTGCACTTGCTGGTCAGTGGTACAAGTTGTGAAAAGTGTGATTTACAATTTTGTGCACCAAGTTTTTGGCGCCGTTGCCGGGGATTGTTCGAGTTTGGACAACTGACGGTTTATTTTGTTGCTTAGATTAGGAAAATTTTTTTTCTTTTTGGTTTAGAGTCTTCTATTATTATTTTTGGTTAAAATTTTAAAATCCTTATTTTATTTTTCTAAATTATTTTCGAAAATTTTTAAAACCAATAACTTCATGATTTATTCTTCTGCTTGAGTCTAGTTTCATATTTTAAGTTTGGTGTCAATTACATGATTTTATTTTTCTTTCAATTTTTCAAATTATATGTTCTTAGTTCTTTCTTAATCTTCAAGTTGTTCTTGTTTATTTTCCTTGTTTGATATTTAGTTTTTCTTGTTTTGTGTTTTGTTTCTTATTTTTCTTGTGCATTTTCGAATTATTAGTATCCAAAAAAAAACACTTTAAATTTATAGCTCAGTTGGCTAGAGCGTTGTGCTTATGTTCTTGGTAATTGGGTTTCTTCCTTTTAAAACTTTTTCAAAAATAATTTTTCTTTGATTAAATCTTGTGTCAAACTTTTAAGTTTGGTGTTTTCTTGTTATTTTTTTTTAATTTTCGAAAACTTATTTTCCGTTTTCTAAAAGTTTTTAGTTTGGTGTTCTTTTTTTTTTACGTTCTTGTGAGTCTTCAAGGTGTTCTTGAGTCGTCTCTGTATTTTTATCTTAAAATTTTTAAGTTTGGTGTTCCTTGGTGTTTTCCCTCCAAAACTTTCAAAAAAACAAGGAGCATTAGATCTAAAAATTTTAAGTCTTGTGTCATTTTATTGTTTTTCTCTTTCCTCATTAAATTCAAAAATATATTTTCTCTTTATTTTAAATTGAATTTTCGAAAATACTTTTAAAAATTCAGATTTTTATTTTAAAAATCAAATCTTTTCAAAATTCAAAATCTTTTTCAAAAATCGTATCCAAAGTTTTTCAAATCTTCTTAATTAAGTAATTATTTTTATTTTCAAATTTATTTTTCTCTTGGTTTTCGAAATTTACATTTTAATTTTTAAATATTTTATTTTATTTTATCTTATTATTTTTATTTATCTTAATAATTTGGTTTGTCCTACTTAAATAAAATAAAAATAAAAATATATTTTCTTTGCAATTCATATCAATTCCATTTTATCCATCATGGATCTAAGTGGAAATGAACAATCCAGAAGGACTCTGGGATCATATGCTAATCCCACTACTGCTGCATATGGGAGTAGTATCTGTATACCTCCCATCAAAGCAGGCAGTTTTAAGGTAAATCCTCAGCTCATTGTCATGGTGCAGCAAAATTGCCCGTATTCCGGTCTTCCACAGGAAGAACCTACTGAGTTTCTGGCACAATTCTTGCAAACTGCTGACACAATACATGACAAGGAGGTAGATCAGGATGTATACAGGCTGTTACTGTTTCTGTTTGCTGTAAAAGGTCAAGCTAAAAGGTGGTTAAATAACCAACCCACAGCAAGCATAAGAACATGGAAATAGTTATCAGACAAATTCCTGAATCAATATTTCCCTCCAAAAAGGATGACACAGCTAAGGCTGGACATCCAAGGCTTTAAACAAGAGGATGATGAATCCCTTTATAATGCCTGGGAGAGGTACAGAGGGATGCTAAGGAAATGCCCCTCTGAAATATTTTCAGAGTGGGTGCAATTAGACATCTTCTACTATGGGCTTACAGAAAGAGCTCAGATATCTCTAGACCACTCAGCTGGTGGATCTATACACATGAGAAAAACTATTAAAGAGGCTCAAGAGCTTATTGATATAGTTGCTAGAAATCAGCATCGGTACATAAGTAGTGGGTCCTCCATAAAAGAAGAAGCCAAAGCAGTGTCTACTGAACTTGGTCCTCCAGAACAAGTTGCTGAACTCAATCAACAATTGTGTTTTCTAACAAAACAGCTAGCAGAATTCAAGGAGATGCTACAAGACACTAAAAATGCTAATAAAAATATGGAAGCACAATTGAATCAGACAAAACAGCAGTTATCAAAGCACATAACAGAAGAGTGCTAGGCAGTTCAATTAAGAATTGGGAAAACATTAAATACCTCACTTCAGAGTAGCAGAAAGCCAAGAAAAGAACAACTGATAGAGGATGAGCAAAATATTATCCAAAATTCCTCTGAGGACAGTAAGAGCCCAGAGAGGAATAACTCTGGCGTTCAAACGCCAGAAAAGGATACAAAGCTGGCGTTAAACGCCCAACCCACGTGCAGTTCTGGCGTTCAAACGCCAGAAATAGGCAAGGAGCTGGCGTCAAATGCCCAATGGAAGCTCAGTTCTGGCGTTCAAACGCCAGAAATAGGTAAGAATTTGGCGTCCAATGCCAATCCAGCTTCTAACCCTGGCATTCAAATGCCAGTGAGGGATCAGACACATACAAGTGCTGATAGCAACCCCTCTAAAAAGGCTTCTCCAACCACCTCTGTAGGAAATAAACCTGCAGCAACTAAGGTTGAGGAATACAAAACCAAGATGCCTTATCCTCAAAAACTCCGCCAAGAGGAGTAGGATAAGCAATTTGCCTGCTTTGCAGACTATCTCAGGACTCTTGAAATAAAGATTCTGTTTGCAGAGGTACTTGAGCAAATACCCTCTTTATGCCAAGTTCATGAAAGAGATCTTGAGTCATAAGAAGGATGGAGAGAAACTGAAAGAGTTCTCCTCACTGAAGAATGTAGTGCAGTCATTCTAAAAAGCTTCCCAGAAAAGCTTAAAGATCCCGGGAGCCTTATGATACCATGCATATTAGAGGGTAATTGCACCAAGACAGCCTCATGTGATCTTGGGGCAAGTATCAACCTAATACCTGCATCCACTATCAGAAAGCTTGGTTTAACTGAAGAAGTCAAACCAACCCAGATATGTCTCCAACTTGCTGATGGCTCCATTAAATACCCATCAGGCGTGATTGAAGACATGATTGTCAGGGTTAGGCCATTCGCCTTTCCCACTGACTTTGTAATGCTGGAAATGGAGGAGCACAAGAGTGCTACTCTCATTCTAGGAAGACCTTTCCTAGCAACTGGACGAACTCTCATTGATGTCCAAAAGGGGGAAGTAACCCTGAGAGTCAATGAGGATGAGTTTAAGTTAAATGCTATCAAAGCCATGCAGCATCCAGACACACCAAAAGACTGCATAAAAGTTGATCTTATTGACTCTTTAGTAGAGGAGATCAACATGGCTGAGAGTCTTGAATCAGAGCTGGAAGACATCTTTAAAGATGTTCAGCCTGATCTGGAGGATTCAGAGGAATTGAAAGAGCCTCTGAAACTTCCTCAGGAAGAGGAGAAACCTCCTAAACCCGAGCTCAAACCACTACCACCATCCCTGAAGTATGCATTTCTGGGAGAAGGTAAAACTTTTCCGGTGATCATAAGCTCTGCTTTAAATCCACAGGAAGAGGAAGCACTTATTCAAGTGCTAAGGACACACAAGACAGCTCTTGGGTGGTCCATAAGTGATCTTAAGGGCATCAGCCCAGCAAGATGCATGCACAAGATCCTATTGGAGGA
>NC_029793.2:99398407-99411411 GCF_000816755.2 Arachis ipaensis
ATACCACCACCTGCCAATGTTAAGGCAATCAGAAGCTTTCTGGGGCATGCAGGATTCTATAGGAGGTTTATAAAGGATTTTTCAAAAATTGCAAAACCTCTGACCAATCTGCTAGCTGCTGACACGCCATTTGTGTTTGACACGGAGTTTCTGCAGGCGTTTGAAACCATGAAAGCTAAGCTGGTCACAACACCAGTTATTTCTGCACCAAACTGGACATTAGCATTCAAACTAATGTGTGATGCCAGTGACCATGCCATTGGTGCAGTACTGGGACAGAGGCATAAGAAGCTTCTGCATGTCATTTATTATGCTAGCCGCATTTTAAATGAAGCCCAGAAAAATTACACAACCATAGAAAAAGAATTGCTTGCAGTGGTTTACGCCATTGACAAGTTTAGATCATACTTTGTAGGATCCAAAGTGATTGTGTACACTGACCATGCTGCTCTTAAATATCTACTCACAAAGCATGATTCAAAACCCAGGCTCATAAGATGGGTGTTGCTTCTGCAAGAGTTTGATATAGAAATAAGAGACAGAAAAGGGACAGAGAACCAAGTGGCTGATCATCTGTCCCGGATAGAACCAGTAGAAGGGGCGTTTCCCCCCTCTATTGAGATCTCTGAAACCTTTCTGGATGAGCAATTATTTGCCATTCAAGAAACACCATGGTTTGCAGACATTGCAAACTATAAAACTGCAAGATTCATACCTAATGAGTACAGCAGGCAACAAAAGAAAAAATTAATTACTGATGCAAAGTACTACTTGTGGGATGAACCCTATCTCTTTAAGAGATGTGCAGACGGAATAATCCGTAGGTGTGTGCTTGGAGGAGAAGCACAGAAGATCTTATGGCATTGCCATGGGTCACAATATAGAGGCCATTTCGGAGGTGAGCGAACAGCCACCAAGGTCCTCCGATGTGGCTTCTACTGGCCTACCCTCTATAGAGATTCCCGAGAGTTTGTACGTAACCGTGACAATTGCCAAAGAGCTGGTAATCTGCCTCATGGTTACGCCATGCCTCAACAAGGAATCTTAGAGATTGAGTTGTTTGATGTATGGGGTATTGACTTCATGGGGCCTTTCCCACCATCATACTCAAACACTTATATTCTAGTGGCAGTCGACTATGTATCCAAATGGGTAGAGGCCATTGCCACACCCACTAATGATACTAAGACAGTGCTGAAGTTCCCCTAGAAACATATCTTCAGCAGGTTTGGTGTCCCTAGAGCACTAATTAGTGATGGGGGCACTCACTTCTGCAACAAACAGCTTTACTCTGCTATGGTCCAGTATGGAATTAGCCACAAGGTGGCAACTCCATATCATCCACAGACAAATGGGCAAGCTGAAGTCTCTAATAGAGAACTAAAAAGAATCCTGGAACGGACTGTAAATACCTGTAGAAAGGATTGGGCGAGAAGCTTGGATGATGCTCTGTGGGCTTACAGAACAACATTCAAGACTCCTATAGGGACCTCTCCATACCAGCTTGTGTATGGTAAGGCCTATCATCTGCCCGTGGAACTGGAGCATAACTCCTACTGGGCAACCAGATTCCTAAACTTTGATGCCAAATTAGCTGGAGAAAAAAGATTGCTCCAGGTAAATGAGCTAGAGGAATTCAGACTCACTGCTTTCGAAAATGCCAAGATTTACAAAGAGAAAGCAAAAAAGTGGCATGACAGAAAGATGTCATCTAGAGTCTTTGAACCAGGACAGAAGGTTCTGCTGTTTAACTCTAGGCTCAGGCTATTCCCCGGGAAACTGAAATTTCGGTGGAGGGGATCATATGTGATTACAAGTGTGTCACCATTTGGCTATGTGGAGCTTCAAGACATTAATTCTAATAAGAAGTTCATTGTTAATGGACAGAGAATCAAGCATTATCTTGAAGGCAATGTTGAGCAAGAGTGCTCATGGCTGAGGCTAGATTAAAAGCTCAGCAAGGTCCAGCTAAAGACAATAAAGAAGCGCTTGCTGGGAGGCAACTCAGCCATTAGCAAAACCTTTTTCTATTTATTTTTAATTATACAAGTTTAATATAAATAATCTTCAAGGTAAAGAATCAATTGCATAAGTTCACAGGGGTACAGAAGGATTCAGAATACAAAACAGGGAGAAGGAGCTCACTGGCAAGAAAACGCCAGTAAAAGGTATATTTGGGCGTTAAACGCCCAAAAGAAGCATTTACTGGGCATTTAACGCCAGTAATGATACCTTTCTGGGCGTTAAACGCCAGAATGGGTGCCATTCTGGGCGTTTAATGCCACACTTACAGCATCCTGGGCGTTCAGAAAAATGCCCAGTGACAAAGGATTCTGGCGTTTAACGCCAGCCAGAAGCAGCAGCTAGGCATTAAATGCCCAAAAGAAGCTACAGAGGGGCGTTAAACGCCCAAAACATGCAGCAGTTGGGCGTTTAACGCCAGGATTGTGGAGGGGAGGAAGTTTTTGTTCCCAACTTGATTTTTTTTCAAATTTTCATATTTCCATCCATACTTTCTTGCATAAACATGTTCCCATACTTTCATTTTTCAAACTTTTTTTTCAAAAATATTAAACAAATCTTAATCATAAAATTAAATCTTTCTCAATTTTTCTTCAACCTCTTCTCAAATTTTTTTTCAAAACAAATCTATCTTTTTCAAATTTTTTTAACTCATTAATATTTTTTTCAAATCTTAACAATATTTTTTTTTATCTTTTTCAAATATCTTTCATATCTTTTCAATTTTAAATTACATATTTTCCTATTATACTTATCTTTTCCAAATCACATCTTCTATCATATCTTTTTCAAAAATTTTCGAAAAACCCACCCCCCTTCCCTTTAATTCCTCGTTCGGCCTCCCTCCTCTCCTCCACAATTCGAACTTGGCTCTCCCTATATCCCTCTCCTTTCCTTTCTTTTGCTTGAGGACAAGGGAACCTCTAAGTTTGGTGTGTTTATCCGTGATCACTAAGCATATACCCACCAAAATCATGGCTCCTAAGGAAAAACAAACCACCTCAAGAGGAAAGAAAGAGAATATTCCAAAACCACTTTAGAATCAAGGGAAGTTCTTAACCGAAGAACATTCAGACCATTACTACAAAATAATGGGTCTAAGGTCAGTGATCCCAGAAGTTAAATTCGATCTGAAAGAAGACGAATATCCGGAGATCCAAGAGCAAATTCGAAACAGGAGCTGGGAAATCCTAGCTAATCCTAAGACAAAGGTGGGAAGAAACATGGTTCAGGAATTCTACTCTAATCTGTGGCAGACAGACAGGCAGAGAATAGATGGAACTGCATTCTATGACTACCGAACTCTAGTCAGAGGGAAGATTATTCACACCCACCCTGACAAAATAAGGGAGATCTTCAAGCTGCCTCAATTGCAAGATGACCCGGACTCCTTCAATAAGAGAATGATGAGACCAAACAAGAGCTTGGACAAAATTCTAGAGGACATATGCCTCCCTGGAGCCAAATGGACAACCAACACAAAGGATATCCCAAACCAACTCAAGAGAGGAGATCTCAAACCAATCGCCAGAGGCTGGCTGGACTTCATTGGGCGTTCTATACTATCCACTAACAACCGCTCTGAAGTCACCATCAAAAGAGCAGTGATGATTCATTGCATTATGTTGGAAAAAGAAGTGGAAGTTCATCAGCTGATTTCTTGTGAGCTTTACACAATTGCAAACAAGAACTCCAAAGATGCCAAATTGGCTTATCCAAGCTTAATCTCTCTGCTATGTAAAGATGCTGGGGTAAAAATGGGAGTAGATGAGTATATCTCAGTTGAGTAACCAATCACCAAAAACTCAATGGAAGGACAAGTGCAGGACGACCCCATCAAGAGGAGAGCACAGGAGTTCCTCCCAGAAATTCCTCAATTTGAATACCGGGGGCGCCTAGAAGCATCTATCACCAAGTTACAAGAAGCTATGGATCAACTGAAGGAAGAACAGCAAAATCAAAACAGCATGCTCTGCAAACTGCTTAGGGAACAAGAAGAGCAAGGGCGTGAACTGAAGGAACTGAAGCGCCAGAAGCTATCTCTTGAAGGGACAATCACCCCATAGACTAAAGAGGCATCTACCTCCCAAAATAAAGGTTGTTGAGTCCTAACTCTGTGATAACCTTTTATCCATTTTAAGAGTACATGAGTATTAGAATTAGAGTCATTTGTCTTTATGTATTTAATTTCCTTTCTTTTATTACTAAGTGTCTACTTTTATGCCTAATTTATATTATTTCCATTAAATAATTGATGAGCGGATAATTTATATGCTTTTTGGCATTGTTTTTAGTATGTTTTTAGTAGGATCTAGTTACTTTTAGGGATGTTTTTATTAGTTTTTATGTTAAATTCACATTTCTGGACTTTACTATGAGTTTGTGTGTTTTTCTGTGATTTCAGGTATTTTCTGGCTGATCCAGTGCACTTGCTGGTTAGTTGTACCGAAGTTGTGACAAATTATAAATTAAGATTAGAGCACCAAGTTTTTGGAGCCATTACCAGGGATCACAATTTCGTGCACCAATAATAAATAAAGATTAGAGTCTATGCCTTAAAGTTATGAATGTCCTATGAATCCATCACCTTTCTTAAATGAAAAATATTTTAATTACAAAAGAACAAGAAGTACATGATTTCGAATTCATCCTTGAAATTAATTTAATTATTTTGATGTGATGACAATACTTTTTGTTCTCTGAATGAATGCTTGAACAGTGCATATGTCTTTTGAATTTGTTGTTTATGAATTTTAAAATTGTTGGCTCTTGAAGAATAATGAAAAAGGAGAAATGTTATTTGATAATCTGAAAAATCATAAAATTGATTCTTGAAGCAAGAAAAAGCAGTGAATAAACAAGGCTTGCAAAAAAAAGAAAGAAAAGAAAAAAAAGAGAAAGAAAAAGCAAAAGCAAGCAGAAAAAGCCAATAGCTCTTAAAACCAAAAGTCAAGGGTAATAAAAAGGATCCAAGGCTTTGAGCATCAGTGGATAGGAGGGCCCAAAGGAATAAAATTCTGGCCTAAGCGGCTAAACCAAGTTGTCCCTACCCATGTGCTTATGGCGTGAAGGTGTCAAGTTAAAAGCTTGAGACTGAGCGGTTAAAGTCGAGGTCCAAAGAAAAAACAGAGTGTGCTTAAGAACCCTGGACACCTCTAATTGGGGACTTTAGCAAAGCTGAGTCACAATCTAAAAAGGTTCACCCAATTATGTGTCTGTGGCATTTATGTATCCGGTGGTAATACTGGAAAACAAAGTGCTTAGGGCCACGGCCAAGACTCATAAAGTAGCTGTGTTCAAGAATCAACATACTGAATTAGGAGCATCAATAACACTATCTGAATTCTGAGTTCTTATAGATGCCAATCATTCTGAACTTCAAGGGATAAAGTGAGATGCCAAAACTGTTCAGAGGCAAAAAACTACTAGTCCCGCTCATTTAGTTAGAGCTAAGTTTCATTGATATTTTGGAGTTTATGGTATATTCTCTTCTTTTTATCCTATTTGATTTCCCCAAGCAACAATTTAAGTTTGGTGTTGTGATGAGCGGATAATTTATACGCTTTTTGGCATTACTTTTAAGTAGTTTTTAGTATGATTTAGTTAGTCTTTACTATATTTTTATTAGTTTTTATTCAAAATTTACATTTCTGGACTTTACTATGCGTTTGTGTATTTTTCTGTGATTTTAGGTATTTTCTGGCTGAAATTGAGGGACCTGAGCAAAATCTGATTCAGAGGCTGAAAAAAGACTGCAGATGCTGTTGGATTCTGACCTCCCTGCACTCGAAATAGATTTTCTGGAGCTACAGAAACCCAAATGGCACACTCTCAATTGTGTTGGAAAGTAGACATCCAGGGCTTTCCAGCAATATATAATAGTTCATACTTTTCTCAAAGATATATGACGTAAACTGGCATTCAACGCCAGTTCCATGTTGCATTCTGGCGTTAAACGCCAGAAACAGGTTACAAGTTGGAGTTAAACGCGCAAAATAAGCTACAACTTGGCGTTTAACTCCAGAAATAGCCTAGGCACGTGTAAAGCTCAAGTCTCAGTCCCAGCACACACCAAGTGGGCCCCGGAAGTGGATTTCTGCACTATCTATCGTAGTTTACTCATTTTCTGTAAACCTAGGTTACTAGTTTAGTATTTAAACAACTTTTAGAGATTTATTATGTATCTCATGACATTTTCACGTTTTATATTGTATCTCTACGGCATGAGTCTCTAAACTCCATGATTGGGGGTGAGGAGCTCTGCTGTGTCTCGATGAATTAATGCAATTACTTCTGTTTTCTATTCAAACACGCTTGTTTCTATTCTAAGATATTCACTCGTACTTAACCATGATAAATGTGATGATCCGTGACACTCATCATCATTCTCAAACTATGAACGCGTGCCTAACAACCACTTCCGTTCTACCTTAGATTGGGTGTGTATCTCTTAGCCTTTTGGTTCATGATCAGAGTCTTCGTGGTATAGGCTAGAATTATTGGCGGCCATTCCTGAGATCCAGAAAGTCTAAACCATGTCTGTGGTATTCCGAGTAGGGTCAGGGAAGGGATGACTGTGACGAGCTTCAAACTCACAAGTGTTGGGCGTAGTGACAAACGCAAAAGAATCAACGGATTCTATTCCAACATGAGTGAGAACTGACAGATGATTAGCCGTGCGGTGACAGCGCATTTGGACCATTTTCACTGAGAGGATGGATGGTAGCCATTGACAACGGTGACCCACCAACATACAGCTTGCCATGGAAGGAGATCTGCGTGCGTGAAGAAGAAGACTGTAGGAAAGCAGAGATACAAAAGACAGAGCATCTCCAAAACCTCAATCTGTTCTCCACTACTGCATAACAAGTAACCTTTATTTCATGTTATTTAGTTTTCATAAACAAAAGTAATTTTTATCTCCTGACTAAGATTTACAAGATAACCATAGATTGCTTCAAGCCAACAATCTCCGTGGGATCGACCCTTACTCATGTAAGGTATTACTTGGACGACCCAGTGCACTTGCTGGTCAATGGTACGAGTTGTGAAAAGTGTGATTTACAATTTCGTGCACCATTTACCATGCATGCTAAGTGTTTGTGAAAAAGCCCGTATGGCATTATGCATTTTTAATTATCCTGTTCTTTTACTCTAATGCCTGTTTTTCACAAAACCCCTTTCAATATATTATTGATTGAATATAATTGTCAATACAAACAGATTGTTAGTTTGAAACATTTGATAATCAAATTGGGAAATTAATGCTTGATCCATGCTACTCATGCCTTTGCCGGCATGCCAATAAACATCTTGCATCTACTTGCCATAACATGCACTTGTTATATTTCCATTGATGAACCTATCACATGTAGTCACGACCATGTGTTAATGACATCCTTCTTTACCGTGCAATGATTATCACTTGTACCGTCCCTTCCTTGCTCTAACCCTTAGCTTTAAATGTTACTTTCCTTTTCCCTTTTCAGGATGGCCACCAAGAAGGGTAAAGAGAAAGCTACTCCCAAACCACCAGCAAGGAAAGGAACAAAAAGAACACTAGCTGCAGAACCATCTTCAACATCAGTAAAGCCCTCAACAAAGCGAGTCAAGAGGATCATCAAGGTTGATGAAAAAGAGAAAGCCTTTCCAGCAAAGAACACTGCGCGGTTCGCTAACCGCTACTGTGAGCAGATGTTCCCCATCCTGGCTGAGCGGAACTATAACAATGAGCACCTACTAATCCTCCCAACCATATTGTTGAGTTTGTTGAGCCCCGCACTGAGAGCAGACAATGGGGATTCTTACGGAAACAGCCACGGCAAGTTAATCTTTCATGAGTAGTTGAATTCTACTCCAATTTCCACATGCCAACCCTGCAGTCTGTCTATATCTATCAGAAGCAAGTCCCCATAACTGAAGAGGCTATTCAACGAGCTTTATATCTTCCCCCTGCTCCAGAAGGATTGGATGCATTCCAAGAAGCCTTCTTCAAATGCTAGACATACCAATTTGACTGGGACACCGTCCTCAGAGTTATCGAACAACCTGGCAGCAGATGGATCTATGGATACCATCGATCCTGATCTAAGGGAATATTGGCTTCAGCACTCACCTTAGAGGCTCGAGTGTGGGCACAGATTATGTCCCACTACGTCTTTCTGAGCACTCACGAGTCCTCCTTCACTGCAGATATGGCTATTCTACTCTGGTGTATCCTTACAGACCAGCCTCTCAACTTACCAAGACACATCCGGAATGCCATGGGACACATACAAATTGCATGCAACCTACCTTTTCCCTCCTTGGTTTCAGATCTAGTCTCAGCAGCCAGAGTCTCCTACAAAGCTGGGGACATCAAGACCATACTTCCGCGGGATGATCAGATTGTCCCCAATGAAAAGTACATCAGACCTCCAGCAGCCACTATCAGCCGGACCGCAGACCTGGCCGGAGATATTCCTTCTCCTTCCACAGCACAAGCACCTTCAACAAATCAACTGCTCCTTCAGATACTCCAGAGGTTGGACCGGCTTGACCGGCATGCAAAGCGAATGAAGCGCCGTAACAAGCGCCAATTTACATACCTCAAGGAGCTGATTGTTGGCAACCACCCACCTGAAGAAGAACCAGACACTCCGAACTCCACTTCCTCTACTAGCACAGGGAGCCATGACAATCCCGACTGTGGAGATGCTGCTACCAGCCCACCTTTGTTCCTGACTGATGGCACCGAGGACGGTGCCAAGCTTTAAGTGTGGGGAGGTCGGTCAGTACCTGACTTTCGGAGGTAATTTCTCTTTCTTAACACCAATAAATTAGTTACTTTTCTTTTGTTAGGATAGGATAGTTTGCATAGAAATAGGTGTTTGCATGCATGTTCTATTTGGTTGAAAAATAACAAGTTTCTTTTCAAGACTCTATTTTGAAAATTTCACTAATTTAAAATTGAAAAAAATCTATGTTAAACTTGTTTGAAGACTGTAAATTGGAACATGGTTTTATATGTCCAATGTTTAATGTGTTATATGCATGCATATGATTGAGGCCATTATTTGATCATTAGCTCACTTATCCCAAATAGCCTACCCTTTCAATTACCTTTGTTAGCCACTTTGAGCCTTTTTATCCCCAATTGTTCTATATTTTACCACATCACTAGCCTTAAGCGGAAAAACAAATTAATTACCCCAAATTGAATCTTTGGTTAGCTTAAGATAGATATTGTGTATTAACTAAGTGTGGGAAAAACTGCGGAAACTTGGGTTAATGAAAGTGTACAGTATTTAAATGATAAAATATTAGGAATTTGGATACCTACTCATGTAAGACCAGAAAAATTAAAAATCCATGTGCATTGATAAGCTATGTTTACTTTTACTTTACAAAAAAAATCCAAAAATATTTAATAATTGATTAAATAAATAAGGGGACAAAATTACCCCAATGTTAAGTTAATGAAAAATCAATGCACACGTGATGAAAATTAAAAGAAAAGTTGATGCATGAGTATGTGAAATATAAAAAAGTGGGAATTTTGGGTAGTTAGGCATGAATTTCAAAGTATATAGAGTGTGTGTATAGGTGAGAATTTAGGTTGGTCAAGGATTCAATTTACAGCTCACTTAGCCATATATATACCCTCACCTTTACCTTAGCCCCATTACAACCTTGAAAAGACCTCATGATGTTTGCATTGGTACATTATACACTTGAGTGATTAGAGTGCACATATATTATCAGTGAGGGTTCAATGCTTGATTCTATGTTCCCTGCTTTCATGAGCTGTCTTCTTACAAGTTTATTTGTCTTTACTGTATAATTTAAATTAGTGATATCTGATTTATGTTTGTCTTGAAGAACTTATTCACTTTTAACCAAGTAGACAGAATCATCTTAGCATATAGTTGCATTCATACATAGGTTGCATTGCATTGCATTTCATGAGTCTTACTTTTTCCTACTCATTTATTTTATCTCCTTGAGCTAAGCATGAGGACATGCTAATGTTTAAGTGTGGGGAGGTTGATAAACCACTATTTTACAGTTTATCTTGTATTCAATTGAGTAGTTTTTATCAAGTCCTTACCAACTTATTCATATGATTTGCATGATTTTACAATTCCTTCCTAGTGTTATTCTATGGTTGAAAACTTGCTTCCTAAGAGGTCTTTAATTTGTATATTTTAATTTTCCTTTATACCATTCGATGTCGTGATCTGTGTGTTAAGTGTTTCAGGCTTTATAGGGCAGGAATGGCTTAGAAAATGGAGTGGAAGCTTGCAAAAATGGAAGGAACACAAGAAACTAAGGAGATAACCAGCGAGCATCGACGCGCACGAACGGCTCACGCGAGCGCGCGATATGGAGAAATTTGCAGCGATGCGTGCGCGTGCATGACGCGTACGCGTGGATTAGAGTTTGCACAAAGATGCGTGCGTGTGACTGACACATACGCGTGACACGCCAAAACAACCAGTGACGCGCACGCGTGACATGCGCAATCTGCAGAATTAACAGAAAATGATGGGGGTGATTTTGGGCCGAGTTTTAACCCAGTTTCTGGCCCAGAAACACAGACTAGAGCCAGGGAAGCTTTCTGACCGAGCTGCTGAAGGAGAAAGCGTCAGAAATCGTCTGTGCTTTCTAGAACTCCAGTTAACCAAACTCAAGGGGTAGGGAAGCTACGTCACCGTCGACTTCCACCGAACAAAAGTAACGCCAACACGTAGAAGAGAAGAATACGAACACTTTTATCGGATTAAATTTTTAATTGGAATTATGGATCTCAAGAAATTAAAGTTGGAAGGATTGAGGTTCCATGGCTTTCTTTCTCTCTTCCTCACGGCTTTCTCTTTCTTTTTCAAAGAAAAAGGTTCGGTCATGCAAGGAGAAAGGATGATTAAAGGTGATGAATTAATATTAAAGTAACACATGGAAGTTTATGTGACAAGATTATATATATATATGAGGCATGATTCATTTCTTTCTTTTATTCTCTACCGGCTTCGGCCAAATAAAGCAATAATAATAATAATAATAATAATAATAATAATAACAATAATAATAATATAATAAAATTTAATTTAATTACTTTTAAGAAAATAATTTTCTTTAAATAAAATAATAGATCATAATTAACTCATTAGTTAATTATTTAATTTTTGAAAATTTGGGGTCTTACATCCTACCCCACTTATAAAAATTTTTGTCCTCGAAAATTGATTTAAGATAGAAAAGATTCATATCAACTCCATTTTCAAAAATATCGAAGAAAAGAAATAGAGAGGTGTGGCATGTTCAGTTTGCAAATGTGAAAAGAACCATATCTCATGAAAGAAGTCTGAAACAAAGAGTCTTACGACAAGCAACCAGCATTCCCATTCCCTACTGAGAACGTATGGTTTGTTCTCACCCCAAAATCTTCCACCCTTTCAGTGACACAGGTTCGGAGATTCAGTAAGAAGCTGCAGACGATTAGTAAATTTACTTGTGATTCCTGTTGTTTTTATAGAGTTCCCTCGTCCTTGTTGTTTCAGGGTTTTTATTTTATCCAGAGGGATAGGTATTGTATTTGAGTTTTATATTGGATTCATTTGTATAGCATTTATTATTATTAATAATTGTGTGATTTTAATTACTACAAATAATTTTCTGGTATTTTCTTATAAACTGAAACGCGATATCAACGTAAAGGCTCAGTATTAAATAGATAATATAGGAAATCAGGTCCGTAACGCCTTACTTGTGGCACGATCATGACGTGCTAAAAGTTAATGTAACACTCTAACTTTTAGCACGTCATGATCGTACCAAAAGTAAGGCGTTACGGACCTGATTTTCTTTATTATAAATTTACTATTGAGCCTTTACGTCGATATCGTGTTTCCGTTTTTAAGAAAATTTCAGAAAATAGATTTTAGTACTTAAAATCTATTAACAAAAGGTCTTCGAATAACAATAATCACATAATTATTAATAATAATAGATGCCATACAATTAAATTCAATGTAAAACTTAAATACAACACCTATCCCTCTAGATAAAATAAAAACCCTGAAGCAATAAGGGCGAGGGAACTCTATAAAAACAATAGGAATCACAAGTAAATCTACTAATCGTCTGCAGCTTCTTACTGAATCTTCGAACCTGTGTCACTGAAAGGGTGGAAGATTTTGGGGTGAGAACAAACCACACGTTCTCAGTAGGGAATGGGAATGCCGTAAAAGTAATGAATAAAATGCAAATAATTAACTTTACTCAATAAAAAATATATTTTTATCAAACCCTTTGAAAATACTCTTAACTCAAAACAAAACTTAAATATATATTAGTCACATTTTCTGTCTCTCAGCCACATATTAATCCTCAGTCAAATGTCAACTCGTAATTACTTTAATACACTCACAAACAAGTAGTGCAAGCAAGAGATTCAATTCAATGTACAAGCAAGTCACAACAAGACAAACAATACAATCACAAAATAATAAGACAAGCAAGCGCAATCAAATGCAAATGTGCAAACAACATGATGCATGTCTATCCCTAACGCAGGCCATGAGCTCATGTGTCGGTTGCCTACCCGCTCCCGACATTACCCGGGCACAAGTCCCAGATATGGCTTTCCAGATGCATCAGTGTGCTTATAAGTCGTACGGCTAGACCGCATCAGTGTGACTTTCCAAATCAATAAGCGTACATCTGAAAAATAGTTCTCAGTGTGTGGGCGTCCCCACTTTACATTTGGCACTAAGGCCCAAACAATGTCACATCTGCTCTCATGTGGCAGACACTTCATTAATTAATATATTCTTTAAACCCTTGTTCTCTGCTCTCCTGTGGCAGAGATTCCTTTTCTTAATAAACCGAGCTCAAATCTTTACTTAAAACAAAATCTCTCTTTAAAAGATTGGGTTTAAAACATTATATTTTTCTTAATAAATCAAACTTTAAAATAAAGTAAATCTTTTCTTAACTAAATA
>NC_029793.2:99411445-99439086 GCF_000816755.2 Arachis ipaensis
AAATAATAATAATAATAATAATAATAACTAAATTAAATTTTATTTTATTAAATTAATTTTTAAAAATTTGGGGTCTTACAACTCACGCAATCAAGTACCCAATAATCCAGTCGAATAAACTATCACATCCACAAGACAAATATAATCACAGAAGTATATCTTTTTGCATCAATAACTATTTATCACAACTCTGTAATGTAAAATAGATTTTAAAAAAAACCCCTATCTCAATTAGCCGAGTTCGCATAATTAGCCGAGTTCGCATAACTTATCGTGACAATTTCCTTTCCTTTTAATTCATGGCAGTAGCAATAACATTGACCCCATGAGGAGAGCAACAACTCTAACGCCTCTTATAGTGATCGCATTATTACAAATTGCAATTACAGTAGCTGGAATTATTTCGAGAAACCCAGACAAAGACATATACAAAAATCAAATCAAAACAAGCATGGAAAAAGATAGTAAAATATGTAAACAGCCTAGAATCGAAAAAGATACCCGACCCGAACCATTAAGAACAGCTCTGGTATATGCTCCCAGCGACAGAAAAAGAACAGAAATCAAACTCGGGCATCCGTCCTAGCAGCAGTAACATCACTCCGAGCAATTAAGGCAGCAGAGACACCACCAATAATAAGAATAGTGGAACAAAATAGAAGCAGAACAAATTCAAGAAAGGAAGAAACAGTTACCAGTAAATCTGGCCTGGTTTTGGCGACGACGTATAACTAAGTAACTCGCGGCAACAGAAACCCAAGAAGACAGAGGCTTTAGCTGTGGTCTCCGGCGACGCAGCAGCAACCTGGGTGCAACCACGGCGGGCCCAACAGCTTCAGTGACAACTCTCGGCAAGCACAGCAACTCTAATCGCACATATAATAACCGAAACTCAATTATATAACAAATACCACCATAAATTCCTCAGTAACTTATAACAAAATGACGATTATAGATGTTCGAAACGAGGAATAGCTTACTGTAATTAGGGGACCTATGGAAACGGAGCAGCGGCGGCAATTCCAACACTCAGAAGAACCGAAACCAGCCTAAACAAATTGGGCCAGTACCAAAACTAGAACCGGATGGGGTTTGGAACGGTAAGAGCGTCTTCCGGCAACTGCAACAGCAATTTCCAGCATCCTTCAATGAGCAGAGATAGAATAGTAACAGTAACTCCCACCACCGCCACTACCTCTTCTCTTCTGGTGACCAACTCCAGCGGCAAGGACGGTGAAGGCTTCGGCGGCGACGGCCATGGGAGCTCGGCGCGAAGCTGACAACGATAGGAGACACGAACGGCGGCGATTCCTCCTGCGGACGCAGCTGGCGGCACGAATCGTTCTCCCTCTGCCCGATCTCTCTCTTTCCTCTTCGCGACATCGTCGGCGACGGTGGTGGCGGAAACTCGTGCTCCTTCCTTCCTCAACGACAGCGACGCGGCTCGTGGCCCCCGTGAACGGCGACGAGAGGGCGTGGGTCCTCTTTCGTTCCGCTGCGCCTTTCATCTGCGAACCTTCTCTCTCTCGCACGCGGTTGGACTAGCGGCGACGACGGCGGCAAGACCCTCCGCGTGCCAGCGCGTTCTTCCTCTCTTCCCACTTTTTCTTCTCAGTTTCCCCCTCTCCTCTCTGTCCCTTCTCCGTTCTCCCTCTTCTTTCTGCTAATGACTATTGACTACGATCCTATCAATAGTATCACCTATAGTAGATTATACGAAGAGAAAGTATGGAAAATAAAGATAAGAATTATAAGGCTATAGAAAGTCCCATTCAAATTTGACAAAAGCAAGACAGTTTACATAGAAATAGTTCTAATAGATGATAAGATTAGTTGATTCATTTACTAAATTTGTTCAAGTAATGCTAAGTTCAATTTATAAATAGAGTTTAATTTTGATGCGCTGATAGTGTAAAGTATTTTACACAGTCATGCAATCACATTCATTCTTTTGGATGACTATTTACGCGATAAATGTGAAAGGTATTTATTTTTATTGACGTGTCTTTACGTAATTGGATGCACGTGTAAAACTACTTTACACTGTCAGTGTATCAAAATTAAATTCTTATAAATATTTGTAGTTCATATTTTAAGTTAATTTTATAAGTACACAATTTCACAAGTCAAAGACAATTCTTTTTAATAGCTTTGTAAATGCTAATAGCTTTTATATTTAATTTATTTTGCAATACGATAAAATTCATTGGTCAATCAAGAATTATTTGATAAATATATTTGAGAATAAATTGGTAGAAAGGAAGGTCTATATCTTCTCAAATTTTGAGATTGAGAAATCAAGTGAAATATATCTTCTGACTGTACACACGTGCAAAATATCTTTTAAGATGGAGTCACGTATAGTACATACGGTCGATGATCGTAAAATTTCGGATAATCATTTTAATTTGCTTGCCCATGCTGATATATTGAAACAAACAAATGAACGATTCTACTTATTTGGTACGTAATTAATTTATATTAACTCACACAAAATTATTTTCCTTTTGATTTTAAGTTTTGCTAAAAAATTGTATAATAGCATCATTTTATCGATAACAAAAATTTTAACAGTTTATTTATGAAAATATTTGAAATTGTATTGTGACTGTTTTTTTAAAGGTATATCCTTTTATTAATATACTATTGTTAGTTTTGTCGTTTAACATAAAATAAATCAGTAAATTCTCTTTATTTTATACACATACGAAGTTATAATTTCTTATATTATTCACTCATTTGTCCTTAATTTGGTACTTTTGATTCATTTTTTTTTGTTCAATTAGATGCTATTGGATTCTTGACTAGAAAAGAAAAACTTATATATGGTCAAAAATAGAGAGAAGTGACCAATACATTGTGATTGATCTTCATGATTTGTAGTATATAAAATTTTAATATGAATATTTCTTTTGGTAATAATTATGTATTGTGGTACAATTTTTTTCTTCTTTATGTATTACTACGTACTTACTCTCTTCATTCTCGCTTTCATTTAAAAATGAGAAAAATAATAAGATGTTTAATTTATAAAATTTAACAAAGACATTGGTAAATATATTGGTTTTGCATTTATTTACATATTTTATTTATTTATGTTATATTTGTAATTATATTATATCTATTTTTACCGTACTACTTAAATTATTTTAGAAAGGTGAATCGTGAACGTGTCATTTAAATTGTGTGATAAATGAAATTGTATTATTAGAAACGTTCACGATTATTAGAAACTAATAATCTAATTTTAAAAACGTTCACGATTATTAGAAATTGTACAACATAAATAATTAATAAATGAAATTGTACAACATAAATATTATTAGAAACCAAATTACTCTATTTGTTTTTAATTGATTGTCTGCTTTTAAATTTTTTACTTTGAATAAAAAAATTATTAATTTAGAGTTATGATTGAAAAATAATATTAATATTACATTTGAAGATAAATCTAATTATGAGACTAACTGAAGATAAAGAACTAAATATTTGAGAAAAAAAATCGAAAAGGAAGATGAATTAGAATTACATAGAATTAAATTGTAACAAAATAATACAGAATTTTCTCAACAATAAACAGTGCATATATATATATATATAGAAAGAGTAAAGTAAAAGGTGAATTCTATGGTGTTTTTGTTGTGGTGTCTAAATTGTTTAACTTATCTTTTAAAGTAAAAAATAAAATATTTAAAATAAAAAATAAATTATTTAAAATTTATTAAATATTATTTATTTACCTTTTTCAGTAACTTAGGTACAATGTGATAGGGACTATAGCATCTACCAAAATAAAATATCTCTAACTAAGCTAACTATCTAATCACATTTTTTTATTATTTGTGTCATTTACAATATTATTCTTCACCTCCCCTTTCCTCAAACTCAAGTCATGCCTTGGTATGACTTTGAGTTTGCTCTTCAATCTCTCAAAAGTTGTTGTAGATAAAGGCTTTATCAGCAGATCAACTACCTAGTCTGTCCTAGGAATAAGCATCACATGGAAAGCATTTTGCTTCAATTTGTCTCTAATCAATTGAACCTCTAGCTGAAAATGCTTGTCTTATCATACATCATAGGATTAGTAGTGGGTAAAACAGTGCTTGAGTTATCACAATAGATAATAGGCGGTGTAGAATGTTGAACACCAAGTTCTTCAAGCAGGTTTCTAAGCCATACCAATTTTGCCTCGCATGAAATCGAGCTTCGAAATTTTACTTTTACAGAGGATCTGCATCTGCTGATAGTGGATTATGTTTCCTACAAGTCCAATAAATCAAATTAGCACCTAAATAGATGCAAAAACTAAAAACTGACCTCCTATCTTCCAAATCAGTAGTCCAATCCGAGTCACTTATGAAGCATCAAACCATGATCTTAAATTCCTTGAAAGTATCTAAGCACCCTTGTTACTTCTTTCCAATGAGCCAGGAAGAGAGAATGCATAAATTAGCTAATTTTACTTATTGCAAAAAAAAAAATTTAGATCTAGTAACACACAAATATTACAATGATCCAACTACTATTCTAAACAGTTTTGGATCTTCAAATATTTTTGAACCTGTAGAAAGAAGCTGTAAAGATGAAATCATGGGAGTAGGCATTGAACTTGCTCCTGCCATGCCAAGTTTTGACAATAGATCCTTTATATATTTTGTTTGTGAGAGGTGCAATTGATCTGAACAAATCTTATGAACCTCAATTTTTTAGAAAATAACTCAACTCCCCTAAGTCTTTGAAAGCAAAAACAATATCTAATTTGTGTATCATATCACTAATTTTTATAGAATTATCCCCGATGATAACGATATCATCTACATAGCATAAGATATACATGATTGATGTTACAGTTTTTGTTATGAACAAAAAGATATCGGACTTGGCATTCAAGAAACCAAAATTATATAATGTGGTACTCAACTTAAGCAACTACTCTCTAGGATCTTGTTTCAAGCCATAAAGAGATTTGTTGAGTTTACAAACATGTGTTTCTGCTTTTTGTTCAAAACCAAGAGGCTATTTCATGTAAATAATTTGGCGAAGATCACCATTTATGAATTTGTTATTAAAGTCAAACTACCGAAATGTCCAATTTCTCAATAAGGCCAAGCATACAACTTTTCTAATGGTAGTTGGTCGAATCACTGGGATAAAGACTTGACTCAAAGTCAAAACCCTCGTCCTGATGGAAGCATTATGCAACAAGTCTGGTCTTATGCTTTTGCACACTGCTATTAGGATTTCTCTTGATAGAGAACACCCATTTACATCCAGTGACTTTAGCATCTAAAGGTTCAAGGACTAATGTCCAAGTATTGTTTTCTTATCACAGCATATTATTCTGCTTTCATGGCATTTTTCCACGAAGAAAGTTGCAAAGAAAGCTTAGCAGTTTCAGTGTCTGCTCTTCTTGAGTATTATTAGTTGTTTTGGTGAAAAAAAAGGCTTTAGGCTTAATATTACTAGTCTTAGATCTAGTTAACATAGAGTGAGTACTTTTAGAGTAATAAGGGAGCTTAGTAGTAGGACTAGTATCAGAAACATTTTGTTCCAAAGGGGGGAGACATATTTCAATTCCAGAAATGAAAATTCTATTATGAGGAGTATCTGTCTTAATGTTTTGTGTTATATATAGAGAATCAGAAGCAGCAATACATGCTGGATTGCTATTATAATCAGTAGAATTATCAATAGGTTTAGCTTCATAAATATCAATAGTAGTAGTATAATACGCATTAGATGAATTAAATTAGTGTTGAGATGCAAATACAGATGAAGAATTAAAAGGCATAAGAAACAGTTTCAAGACAATGATGATTTTGGTTACTTATCTGAGGTCCTATACTAGGCATATCAGAAACACATTGAGAAGCAAAATCAGAACTATTAGCACCAAACAATTCATTATATGGATATTTATTCTCATCAAACATAACATTTCTAGAAATGTAAACCTTTTAACTTTTAGTAAAACATATATAACCTTTATAATGTGCATCATATCCTAAAAAGATGCATTTTTGGGATCTAAAATCTAGCTTAGTCTTATTATATGGTTTGAGAAGAAAAACAAGCACTGCCAAACACTCTTAAAAGATTGATACTCTAGTAATTGTTCAAAAAGAACTTCAAAGGGAGAGTTATTAGACAATACTTCAGTAGATACTCTATTATCAAATATGTGGCAGTCATAACAACTTCACCTCGATAAAGCATTGGCATAGAAGCTGTGAAAAGCATAGCCAAACTCATCTCAATGAGATGTTTATGTTTTCTTTTAGCTCTACCATTTTGCTATGGTATATAAGGACAAGAAAATATATAATGTATCCCTCATTGTAACATATAATTGGCAAAAGTTTTAGAAGTATACTCATTACCACGGTCAGATTGCAACTCTTTTAATATGCAATTAGTTAATCTTTCCATAAAGGTTTCATATTGTTGAAAAGTATACAGAACTTGAGATTTATTAACCAGCAAGAAAGTGCAAGTATATCTGGAAAAAATATCTATAAATGTTACATAATACCTAAAGCCAAGATGAGAAATAATAAGAGATAGGACTCAAACATCTGAATATACCAATTATAAAGGTTGAGTATAAGTGGCAATGGAATCACGAAAGGATAAATTATGCATCTTATCTTGAGCATAATTTTCACACACATGGACAGCAAAATCAGACATTTTATTAGATGTGCTAATGTTACACTTATTCAAGATAGTCTTTATAGTTTTTGTAGCTGAATATCCCAGTCTCTTATGCTATAAATAAAAAGAATATAAAGAAATTGCTAAAACATGAGGAGAAGCCGTTGTTGAACAAGACTTTGGCACAACAACAATGACAAATTGATAAAGACCATTATTTCTAAAACTTAGTAGAAGCAATTTCTGAGTGAACTGCATTTCACAGTATAACGGTAAGTGTAAAATTTAAAATAGAGTAATATACACAATTATTTTCAGCAAATTTAGAAACACTAATGAGAATTTTAGTAATCTGAGGAGAATGTATCAATATTTGCATGAAAAATCACCTTTTAGAGTCTAAAGCATAAAGAAAAGAGCTACCTATATGAGAGATGAAAATACCTAAACCATTACCAAGCTGAACTTGTTTTGGACCAAGATACTCAGATGATGCTAATATATTAGATTGATTAGCAGTGACATTGTGTGTTCTCCCAATATTTTGTACCAAGAAGGGTCTGAAACTATGTTTGGAACTGTGAGATATGTAGATGGATTGTGAAATGCCTGTGTTACGGGTGGTGGGGCCAAATTTGGTACAAGACGCAGTTGAGAAGCTTCGCATAATAAGAGAACGTCTATTAGCAGCTTAGAGTAGGCAAAAGGCTTATGTTGATAACAGAAGGCGTAACTTAGAGTTTTCAGTGGGTGATCAAGTATTTCTTCGAGTGTTGCCTATAAAAGGAGTGATGAGGTTTGGGAAAGAGGCAAGCTTAATCCTCGTTACATTGGTCCATTTGAGATTTTGGACAGAATATGTGTAGTTGCTTACCGCTTGGCATTGCCGCATGAGTTGTCTATGATTCATCCAGTCTTTCACGTATCAATGTTGCGCAAATACCTTCCCGACCCATCTCATGTGCTTGCACCACAAGCCATAGAGCTAAAGGAGGATTTATCATTTGAAGAGGAACCAGTTGCTATAGTTAATCGCCAAGTAAAGACACTACGTTCTAAAGAGATAGTATCTGTGAAAGTTGTTTGGAAGAATCATTCGATAGAAGAAGCAACTTGGGAAGTGGAGGACGCTATGCGCGACAAATATCCGTATTTGTTTGAGTCTAATTATCACACTTATTACTGTATATAAATTCAAAATTCGGGGACCGAATTTCTTAAGGGGGAGAGAATGTAATAACCGAAAGAAAAAAAAAAGGAGAGAGTAGCACGTGGGGAGCACATGCCCCCACTTAATCCCTTTTTTTTTCTCTTCCTGAACTCTCTTGAGCTCCATATCCCTCTCTATCTCTCGTTTCTTTTTTCATTCCTTCATACAAGAAACAACAAACCCTCTCATTCCCTTCATCTTCTCTTCTATCCTATCTTCCACATTTCAAAAATTTTTATTTCAACCACAACACACTAAATTTCATTTTATCCTTCTATTTTATCTCCATTTTAATACATCATTTATAATCAAAGATAAATTTTAGTTTTCACAATCCCAAATCAGAGAGTTCATCTTAATGAGTAAAGGAAGCATTCAACTTTTGAGTTTCAGTTACTATTGAGGCTTTAAGGTAACTCTTTGACTCAATAATTAGTTATATCTCCAATTTTTGTCATCTCTATACATGTGGATATAGCAAAATCCGAATTAGGGTGATTAAGATTAGGAAATTTGGGGCTTTTATCAAAGTGAGTAAGATTATGTTAATTGACAACATTAGTATCTCACAAATATCATTATTGTCATATTTCTAGAGTTGTAGAGTTATTGGACATCATTCGGTAGCTCGTTAACGCGCTCAGAGTTGCTTCCAGTTTCTTGGAATCAACTTGTGAGTGGATATTATGTCTATAATTATTTTTAAGTGTATTATTATCAATATGTAAATTGAATCATTATTTGGAGTTTGAAAATATTTGATTTTTGTGACTTTTGAATTTTCGAAATAAAAATTGATTTGTGAAATTTATAATTTTATAAAAATACACACGAGACGATATTTATATATTTTGTAAAGCATACATGTTTTCTTATTTGACTCTATTGAATTTTAATTAAATTTTAGTATGCATTCTTATATATGTTTGATTTACTATGAAAATTTAGTAATATGTTATAATTATTAGAGATTTGTTATAAATGATTTGGTTTGGATTGGTTTGGGAGACTCTGACTAGAAAACCGTAGTTAACGGCGGTTATGACGTTAACTTAGATGCATCTAACTCAGACCTCAGTTAGCAGGGGCGTTGCTAGCCCAACGTGTAGGCCACATGTTAGATCTGTTATACCATACGGGCACACTAGAGGAAAGGGCTACTCTTAGAGGTGGAGCCGCCCTAGGTGTGTAATATTTGATTTGATTTGACTTCTGGAATGAGAACTCCCATTTCAGTTCATCCGCTTAACTACTTATCTATTTGTTTGCATAATTAATTAATATGAATTTCTCATCTCCGAAAAGAAATATAATTTTCAAGGTAAACTCTGTATTGTCTTGTGTGGGTTATACATGTAATGTTTGCTCACTGAGTTGTAAAACTCACCCTATTATATTCCCATATTTTTCAGATATAGGAGTCATTCCAGGTTCCATTCCACCTGCCCCTCAATAGATCTTAGTCATTTTGGTGAGCCCTTCTTCTTTCCAAGGGCTAAGTAATTATGTAATGAAACCTTTGTTCAAAACTTAGATTATGTTAATGCTCCATATATCATAGGCAGGATCCTCGTGTGTGTTATGTTTTTTTATTCTTGAACTGTTTAGATAGTGATTATAATTTGGTTATGTAAGACTTATGGATTTAACTATATACTCTAGTTATCAACTTGATATATATATATGATGCGTATTTTGGATATATTTGGTTGTGGATATGATTGGAATATGTTGTTGTCTTTGGAAATGAATGTTTATTATTGATACAAGGAGTTAATATTTATGTTGGTAAGATCCTAAAAACAGAGGAGATTCTATCCGTTTTTCTGAAAATTTGGCCGTTTGGCTTGCTGAGGGACTTGTCCCTTGAGCGCCAATCATGACTTAGTTCGGGCCATGACAGTAAATGTTGAATTTGATTGAGAAGCTGTGCTAAACAAGTTGGATTAGGAGATTGAAGAACTAGAATTGTTGTTCTGGAATTGAGAGAGAGATAAAGTTTCTTGATTAAACTGATAGAAACAATTCTATGCAATGTGTCCAAATCTTTCACATACTTGATACTAAGGTCTAATGTTATCAAAGAAAGATCTGCCACCTCTACCAAAAACGTCCACCTCTACCTTTTCTTCCTCCATTAAATTGTATATTGTTGAAAATTTGAGGAAAAAAACCTTGAGCTATGTTTGCCTGGATCATGGAGTTTTGTAGATTTTCTGAATTTTTCAGCCATATCATTATGTGTGAGCACCATAGTCTCTATTTCAATCAAGCTGAACATTTCATATTTAGAATTAACCATCATTAATAGAACATGATAATCCTCATTCAATCATTCTAAAATTGTTTCAATATGCTGAGTTGATTGAAGAGGCTCACCCAAAATAGCAAGTGAGTCTGCAATATTCTTGATTTTAGTGATATAGTCAGAAGCACTCAAAGCTTGTTTCTTTATGGACTTTAATTGTGTCTTCAGTTGTTTAATCTTGTATTTAGTAGATTTTGTAAAATAATCTTCAATGCTTGACCAGATTTTATATGCAAAGATACATTCCACCATCTTATTCTTGAATGTCACATCCATGGATGCTACCATTCAAGAAATCAAATTAGAATCATCCTGGCGTATTGCTTGTAATTGAGAGTTTTCAATACATGCAATTATTTCTGGTGAATCAAATTGAACAGAAACTCAATTTTGATGAAGGTGATCTTATAGATTTTGGCCCTAAATTGTAAATAATACTTGTTGTTGTCAAGTTTTATAGTTGATTTCTGTGAGCTTATCTGTAATGGGATTGAAAGATCATTACTGAAAGAAATTGGGAGGTAGAGATGCAATTGTTTGAAGAGTAATGATTGCTATATTTAATTTGATTGAGTTATCTGAATCTTTTTTAAAGTCTGCCATAAATCTCTAATCCTTAGTTCTTAATACCATGAATCGATTCTTGAATGATTATTTGAGCAGCACGAAAAATAGTTATAAGACTAATTGAAGATAAAGAACTAAAGCATTTGAAAGAGAAAAAAAAATTGAGAAAGAAGATGAATTAGAACTATGTAAATCAAATTGTAACAAAATAATACATAGTAACTAACTCAACTATTTAACCGCACTCTCTACAATTTATGTCATTTACAATATTATCCTTCACAAATCTCAACTTAACTTTCTTAATATAATTAGAGAATTAATTTAAAAAAGGACGGAAAGTATCCAGACTTCCAAAGTTCCAAACCTACCTTAACTAAAACGATAGTACCCATATTTCCCAAGAGTAAAGTACCAACCCGGTCCCTGTCCATTTACCAAAATGTCAAGACGATCCTTAACCAAAAACACGTTCCATTACGGTCCCTGACCCTGAACTCCGTCCGCCAACCCGGTCCTTCTGTCACTCTCACGGCGGAAAGTCGACGGAAAATGCTGAGGTGTAAAGGCTCGGGTGTGACACGGATGGCTCGGGTTGTGACGTGGAAGATGGAATCCTATCTGGCAAGATGAAATGGACAGGGGTCTTGCTGTCGTCGTCCCCAACACAAAAACGATGGCGTTTTGAGGCTTCCAGGCTTGTTTATTAGACGAATCTGGTCGTCTATCTTCCCTGTTTCATGTATGGAACTGATACCACCATGAGCAACATCAGAGATCATGGGATTGGAAGAGATGCGTCGGACGACGAGGGCAGGAGTATTTCTGTGAGCTCCGTTGGTAGTGCTGGAGCGAGGATGAAGAAAAGATTCGTTGCCCCGAAATGCAATTGTGGTATTCATGCAATTCTATTCATGTCATCAACACAGTCAAACCCTAAGAGGCTATTCTTTGGATGCCCAAATTTTAAGGTATGAAACAGTTAGTAATGTTGCTATTCATGCCAAGATCTGTAGCAGGCATGTCTGCATTAATAATTTGAGTTTTCTTTATTTTTACTGTGCAGACTGCACAAGGTCGTTGCAAATATTTTCAATGGTTGGATGAATATGTTTCACTGTGTGAAGAGGAGCAAAGAATTGATGGGAGTCCTTATGGTCGTTATCGAAATGAAAATCATTTTTCTGATGAAGCTGTTTGGATGGAGGGGAAAGTGACAAAGCTAGAGGACAGAGTTTCAGGGTTAGAGTTGCAGATGAAAAATTGTAGCCATGTTAAGTGTAATAGGTGGTTTAGTTATCCATTCACTCTTGTTGTGTTTGTCTTTGGAGTTGTATGTGCTAAATATCTCCTTTAGAGTGGATAACAGAAAGTTAGTTAGTGTATCTTGTTGATTTTGTGTTGGAAGTTCATGTTGCTGAAATAGTTGTATTGTATCACTTCACACTGGTAAAACCGATTTTATTAAATGAAACAGGTGTGGTGGTTGTTTGGAAAAGTTTCATTGTGTCAAAATTAAGAATGTGTTATACTCGAATGTATTATACTCGAATCTGTTCATACCATGAAAAGTAATCCATTAATAACTAATAGTAATATGTAACATTAACAACTACAAACAGCCACCAAATGTCAACATTTGGTCACAAAATAACTCCAAAAGTGGGCAACATATAGCCCTATATACCAACATCAGCAACACCAAAATAAAAAGAGTATTATAGGCCCTTAATTCACATATGCTATCAAAAAAGAAAGCAAAAAACTGTTTGTGGTGGCTATATATAAGATAGTTTATCCAAAAGTCAGCATCTTCTTTTAACTTGATTTAAACCTAGGACCACACTTCTAGTTCTTCCTAGGAGGCCTAAATCCAGGAGTGGGGATGAACTTGAATAATCTTGATGCAGTCCCGGAAGCTGCTGCGGCTATTGTCTCGGCACTAAGTCCATGTTGTTGACTTGGTTTAGGCATCCTTGAATCAGTAGCAACATTAGTATCATTGTTGAGTGGAATTTCTGTGTTGGTAGGAGTGGGAGGCCTGAAGTGAGGTCCAATGACTGGGGAAATCTGATTCACCACAGAAGTTTGAACAAAGGTGGAGGAGATTGGTGGCCTAACAATTGGTTGCTTCATCCTTTGTGGAGGTGGGTTATTGAAAATGGGGGTCTCAGATGCAGCCTACAAACCAACAAGATTGCATTATATGAAACAAAAAGTCAGACTAAGGCGTTGCTATTTATAATCTAGTTGTGAATTACAATGGTCACTTACAACTTCTGGTTCGGGAGCAGACTGTGAAAGAGGAATTTCATCTCCTTGTCCCAGAGTTGTACCTTCCTTTGGTGTTGATTTAGGTAGCTTCTTTTTTTGTTTTTTTGCCTTTGTCTACATTCAAGAATAATAATCTATCTCAATATGGAGTCAACAATAGACCTCATGTGAACATGTGAACCTCAATTAACTCTACAAACTACTTACCACAGGATCCAGCTTTGTTCCTTCAACACCAGTACTCATGTTGTTTTCCTTACCAACCTGGTTCTATGTGGGTCATCATACAGAACAGGCATTTAAATATTGGATCAATAATTGGTGTAACAATTAAATCCCTAACCAATCTATCAGGTGACACTTAAATCCTTAAACATTATAAAAAGATGACAAATCGAACCCTGAAACAAGCATACCTGTGTGGTGCTAGCAGAGTCCACTGCTGGAGCAGAATGCTTCAAACTCCTCCTTTCTTTCTTGGTCATAGGCTTCCAGTTTGGGTCTTTAGGTGGATTGGAGCATGTTTTATAGTAATGACCCTTTTGGCCACACCTGTTACAAGTCACATCGAATGACTTTTTGGCTTTGTGGAAATTCATCTCCGTCTCCACAGAATCAACTTTTCTCTTCATCTTTGGACGATGCGCAGCTTTCTTAATTGGGGGAGGTAGTGGCTGTGGTGAATCAGTTGGGTTCCAGTATTCTTCACTGTTAACTGGATTAATGCAGACAGAGTAGGCTGCTCTGACAGCATCCATAGTGAGCCATTTATGCACAAAGTCTTCTGGCTTCAACCCCATCTTAGCCATGGCTGCAACCGCATGTCTGCAAGGCATGCCTGCACACAGATTATGTTAAAAAAATATTAAGTAGTTAAAGAACTTAAAAAAATATTAAGACGATGAACTGTATACCAGTTAGCTGCCACACATTGCAAGTACATGTCTTGCTTTGTAAGTTTACTCCAACTTTGTGATTTTGCATATGAACCTCAAACAGCACTCTATCAGAATCACCAGCCCAAGTTGCTCTCCACTTTGTACTCTTGGGTTTGATAAATTGATCAAGCTTCTTCTGCTGCACAGGGGCCAACATACCAGGGTGGTGCTCCAGTCTCTTCTTGTGCATAGCCCTTTTCCTCATGATGTAACACCTCAAGTCTTCACACATTGACAAAATTGGCTTCTTTCTGTATTCAACAATTTTTGCGTTCCACACCTCACACATATTGTTCGTTATGTTATCAACCTTGGGGCCATGGCTGAAATAGGCCTTGCACCACACACCCGGGTCAAACCTCTGCATATACTCCCAGGCTCCCTCATTCAGATTCTTTAATTTCTGCATTGCACTTCTGAATTCTTGAATTGTTGTACAACGACAGCACTCCCATACCATCTGCTTTGTTTGTTCATCTTTGAAATGTTTTATAAAGTTCTTCCAAATATGAAGAACACAGTTTCGGTGATGGGCAGTAGGGTTAACTTCCTTCATTGCCAGTTCCAAACCCTATGGCAGATTCATAACACAATAACAGTGTGATTATTATCAGAAAAAGGTAAACTGAACATGTGACATTTAACAGAAAAGTTTAATAACTTAAAATAATTTAATTATGATAAGCAGGTATACTTAAAATAACTTAACATAATTAACTTACTTTTTGTTGATCGGAAATAAAGTTCCAGCCATGTTGTGGAACTTCACCCAAGTCCTCTTTCAGTAAAGTTAAGAACCACTTCCATGTCTCCTTGCATTCATTCGGGACCACTGCATATGCAATGACATAGAAGTGGTTATTTGCGTCCTGCCCCACCGCACTTAGAAGCTGGCCACCATAACGTCCCTTCAAGAAACAGCCATCCAATCCTATTAGTGGCCTACATCCCTCTTTAAACCCCTTCTTGCAGGCATCCAAACTAATGTATAACCTATCGAATAGTGGCAGGGATTCAGGCTGGGGAATTACTTCCATCAAGGCAGTTGATCCTGGGTTACTTCTGTGCAATTCCATCAGGTAATCCCGTGTCTTTCCATACTGTGCCTTTTCACTCCCAATGACAACCTCTCTCGCAACCTTCAATGCTCTAGCTACCATTCTAATGTTCACCTTCACATTGTATTCATCTATGATATGATCCCTGGCTGCACCTAGCTTCAGGTCAGGTTCTGTGAAAAGCTTCTTAACTAACTTATCAGTGACCCATGCTCTGTCAGCCAAGTTGCTACCAAAATCCCTTCCACAATTGTGTTCATTGTAAAGGGTTTTGACTTGAAAGCAACCTTTTGAACTGTTCCAGCTTATAAAAATTAGCCAAGGACATTTTTCACCTGCACAAGCTGCTCTCACCCTCAGCTTCTCATTCTTAATGTATAAAACATCTTTACCCTCGTGCACAAAATAATCTTTCAAGGCTTTCTTGAATGACTCCATGGTGGGGAACAACTGTCCAACCTTAAACTGGACCTCACCATATTCAGTTTCCTCATCAAAAGTATCATAGGCTGTTTTACCCTCATCTCCAGATGAAACTGGACTGTTGAACACTTCACTTTCATACTCATAAGGTTTCTCATACTCACTATCTTGCTCTGCTGCAGTTGGGTCTGGTGCATGGTCTTCAGCTCCATTAGCAACATTTGTTGTATCCTGCCCCCCAGGCCCATGTTGTCTGGAGCTTCTTGGGCCTCCCAGCTCTGGCCCAGGCCCACTATTCTCCCCCTGCATATCTTGCCTACCAAGCCCCTCCTTTAGCACATGTTTTCTCCTAGCACCAGAGTATTTCTTACTTGCCCTTCTCTTAGCTGTTTTAGGAGACATCTTTGGCCCATCTTCTACTGGCTTAGTCCCCTTCTTCCTAGCCACACCAGTTTCTTTTCTTCCTTTACCTGACATATTCTCTTTAACTCGGGTCTTCTGCTTTTTCTTCTTCTTATTCAAACTGTCATCACTCCCACTGTCATCAGACTCATAACCAGGAGGAGGCGGTTTGTAAGCCTCATCCTCAGCGCTTTCGTATCCATCATCCGAGGAAGATGATGATGACCTAAGCGAATTCACATCACTGGCAATCACATCCTCCTCTACAATCCCCTCAGCAACTTCCTCTGGCAAGTCCACAGGATGATCAAAGTAGATGTAAAATTCATCTGTGTGCCTGTTCTTATCAATACCCTCCCTCAGTTCATTAATTTCTTTATCCCCATGAATTTGATGAAGGCCAGATTCCATATTAGAGGCAGTCATATCACACCAATACATTGCCTTAAACTTCACATAGCCTAACTCTTTAAACAAAACAACCAAATCAAAGTAATTAATCAGGTCAACATCCATTGGTGGCCACCTATGAACTTTTCCATGCATGTAGCTAAGATTTCCTTCACTGTCCTTAGTGAAATTCCCCCCATGGTGAAACACAGGGGTAACAAGACATTCAGACATCTGAAAAAGTGCAATAAAATTTTGTTAATCCCTAAATAAAAAATTTTAACATGCAACACAGTTTCTTCAAGCTTACATCAATTTAAACAGTCAAGCCTAATAATTTGTTCCTCCTATCACTAATTTTTTAACTCATCTCTACAGTTTCATTTTCTTTAAATACATACAACTCCTACGATATGGCAGCAGAAACACTTTTTTAACCTCTCTCTACCCCACCAACGCTGAATGTAAACAACAATGGTAGGAGAAGGACCACACACAAGCAAAACAGTGAAAGGGACAGTAACGACACCTACCTCAGCAATCACTGCGCAGTGTGCCGAACCGTCCAACTTCCGTCAAGAGCGCCGTCCAACAACCGTCCACGTCTCCGTCAAGAGCTTCGTCAGCAACCTTGTCACCAAGATTTTCACCAGTCACCACTGCCTTTGTGGAGAACAGAGCTGTCTGCTAGGGTTTAGAATGTAATTCTATTACAGAGTCAAGGGGCCTTTAGGGGATAACCTATAAGGCGCAAAACCAAACGACAAGCCTGGAAGCCTCAAAACGCCATCGTTTTTGTGTTGGGGACGACGACAGCAAGACCCCTGTCCATTTCATCTTGCCAGATAGGATTCCATCTTCCACGTCACAACCCGAGCCATCCGTGTCACACCCGAGCCTTTACACCTCAGCATTTTCCGTCGACTTTTCGCCGTGAGAGTGACAGAAGGACCGGGTTGGCGGACGGAGTTCAGGGTCAGGGACCGTAATGGAACGTGTTTTTGGTTAAGGATCGTCTTGACATTTTGGTAAATGGACAGGGACCGGGTTGGTACTTTACTCTATTTCCCAAACCTGAAAAATTGCAGCAACTGCAGCATCTGCATCTGTATTGGCATGCAAGCTGCAGCTCCCAACCTAAAACCCTTTACAATTAACACAAACAAGCCTCTCTTTTTTCGTCCATGGCCACCAGGTATTGCTATCTAGTTCCTCTCACCTTTTGCTTCATAACTCAACAAAGGTTGTTCCAAAAATCAAAGCTTTTACACCCTCACCCATCAAAGTATCAAAGTTCCTAACTTTCTCTTACTTCTTAGCAATACGGATAGTTTTCTTCTTGTATATTTATATTCAAATGCTGCAATTTCAAATACTTCCGGTTCCATTCCTCTTCTTAGTTAGTTATTTAATTACTTCTGTTATGTATATTGCAACTCTTTCTGTGTGAATTGTTAAATGAAATTATTGATTTAGATTCATTCAATGCATTTGTGTGCGTAGGCGTTTGAGGGCATTCAAGCGATGGATGAGTTCCAATGGATTCGAATGGAGCAATGCGTTGGAGTTTGTTGACACCCCGGAAGAGGGAATATCTGTTAGAGCACTGTGCCAACTGAAGGAAGGTGATATTGTGGCTAAGATGCCGAAGGAGGCATGCCTCACTGTAAGGACTAGCGGTGCGCGCCAGATAATCGAAGATGCCGGTTTGGGCGGCTATTTGGGACTTGCAGTTGCCATCATGTATGAGAGGAGTTTGGGTGAAGAATCTCCTTGGGCAGGGTACCTTCAGGTCTTGCCCAAACAAGAGTGTGTGCCATTGGTTTGGACCCTCAATGAAGTCGATGAGCTTCTGCATGGAACCGAGCTTCATCAGGTATAAGACTTATAGACATCATGGCTTGAATTAAAATGGACCATGTGTAACTTGTAATTCTTTGCTACAATATATAATTTTGTCAAAATGGTAAAACGATACTGTGCTTTTGTTGTTTGCTTTTTGCTTTTTGTTTGCTATGGCAGGGAGCCATTGAAAGAGAGTTTAAATGGTCGACTGGAGAATGATATGCATGTTTTATTGTGTATGATGCTGAGTTTTTGCTGAACTTATAAAGGAAATAAGTTCAAAGAATATCTGATAAATTAGTGGCATTTTTCTGGTGTTTAGAAATATCTCCCTGCTCTTTTTGTATCCAAATACATTGATGAAAGGATACACCAAAATGTGATAATAATCGATAAATGAGAATTGCCCGGGGGAGGGTGTTTAAACTATGATGCTTTTCTGTTCATGGAAATGTTCTGATCTCTTACAATTGTAGGCAGACGGTACAAGAAGACAAAGCTCTTATCTGTGACGACTGGAAAGAAAATATTTTTCCCCTATTGGATTCAGTGCCTTCAAGGCTTAACCCAACATTTTTTGGTATAGAACAATATTTTGCTGCAAAAAGTCTTATTTCTTCACGGGGTTTCGAGATAGATGATTTCCATGGTTTTGGTATGGTTCCCCTGGCAGACCTGTAAGTAAACTCTTATACCCTTGTTTCTTTAACATGCTTATTTCTATCATTTTCATTCAAAGATCTCAAAGATGCATGACAAGTCTTAGAGTCTAGTTTGTATGTCAATTTCAAGATGGTTTTGCTCCACTCCTGATTGAAGAAAGCTCGTTTTATGAGCTGTGCAGTCTATACCAAAGTAGCATGATTATGCCAAATGAGGCGTAGCATTTAAACCTTTTCAAGTATACTGCATACTGAGAATCCTTCTTTTTCATAAAGTAATGCATGTTTATTTGAATATATTAGAGAACATGGGCCTATTCTGTTTCTAATACTATATATTTTAGCGTGACAGACCAAGCAGACATTTATTTGCATGATCTTGACCTGGAGGCTTTTCATATTCTAATGGTGTTTGTACCGTCATGTGCTCCAGATTCAATCATAAAACAGGGGCCGAGGATGTGCATTTCACCGCCTCATCTAATTCTGTAGCTGATGATGATGTCGATGATGATAATAGTAACAATGATGAGGGCATTGCTGATGAAGAAGCATTGGCTGAGAAATCTTCCACAGATACAACTGATCTGGATGCTACTCATGTTGAGAATGGCAATGCTAGTGACACAGACTGTTTGTCGGATACAGGAGATGACGATCCTTCAATGCTGGAAATGATTGTGGTAAAAGATGTCAGCAGTGGAGCAGAGGTAAGAATTCTCCTCTTGTTTATGCAGCTTTTCTTAACTTCCTTGTGTGAGTTACTGATCACTTCTACAAGTCTTCACAGAAACCAGTATGTATAATCCCTCCAGTTCACAATATCTGTCAATTTAGTGATTTGCATGCTGATTAAGGAACTCAACTACTTTATAGTGTAAATGCTTCATTGTTTAACGTGTTTAAATTGTAAGGTAAAGGTGAAAAGTACTTATTAAATGTTATATTGAGACATGAGAATGAGTGAATGACAAATATATAAAACTAGAACATTTTTCTAAATGAATCGATAATATTAATTGGTGGAAATATTTTTGTTTACTTATATCCTTTGATGGTTTTGCATTCAATGACCTCCAATGTCACTATGCTACACTTGATTCAAAATATTATAGTTTCTTGATTATTGACCTCGTATGTTCACTTGATTATTGTCCTCTTTATCAGGTGTTTAATACTTATGGGTTGATGGGTAATGCTGCATTGCTTCATAGATATGGATTTACTGAGCAAGATAATCCGTATGACATTGTTAACATTGATTTGGAAATGGTGATTCAATGGTGCTCTTGTTTGTTTTCTGATCGGCACAGTAGGTCAAGGGTCTCCCTATGGAGAAGGTTAGGCTATTCTGCATGCGGTGACCAAAACTCGGAATATTTCGAGATTTCATTTGAAGGAGAACCACAGACTGAACTCATGGTTTTGTTGTATGTCATGCTGTTGCCAGATAATGCATACCATATGTTGGACCTTTCGCTATCGGTTGCCAGATCTGGGCATGAATCAAGCGATGCTAATCTGTTGGATGATAACATATTTGCAATCAAATCATGTAATGTGAGCAAGAGATCTCTGCTGACAAAAAAAGTACGTGATGGTTTGTTAGCACTTGCAGACATGAGGGAGGGTCTCTATGGTTTGGAACCAATAGAAGACGATATTGCGCGACTGGGAAAGTGTAGTTCGGTTAGAGAGAGGAAGTTGTATCATTCTTTGATGCTGCGCATGTGCGAAAGGAGGATCCTTCAGAGACTCAGACATTATGCTTCTGAGCCATTTGAAATCAATAATCATAGTTCTTCAAGGAAGAAGTTGAAGTCAACAAAGAGAAAAAGATAATTCTTTTATGTAGTCTTTTTTTCCAATGAGAATGATGCAATATCTATTCTCAAATTTTGCCTTGTTGATTAACCAATTTACCATTCAAAAAATCAATTAATTTTGTTATATTAGTCTTTTTTTTTGGTTATATTAGTCTTTGATGCTCTCTAGTAGAGAGAGAGTACAAACCAAGAGCCCAACAAAAACTTAGAGAAATGAAGATGATATCTGGGTTTTTGTATCTTGTTTATTTTCTCCCTTTGTACTTGAATGTTGGATACTAGAAGTTTAAAAATTAAAATACAAAATACGAAGTTTCTAGTTCTAGTTCTAGAATAATAAAAGAAAGTTTATGATTCAAATTGAAATTGTGTTTTTATTAGAACATATATGAAGCTTGCTGTTTAACCGTTCTATTGACCCGATGAATATGCTACTCCATTCAATAGTATTTGTTATTTAGATAGCCAATATTAATTAAGCTATATAGGACCATGAGATGATTTAAGTCCATTGTTATGTCACCTTTTCCCTTTCTATTGTCTAGATTCATATGCCCATATAAGTAAATTTAACACCACGTTCAGATTTTGCAACAAAACCAAGGTTTATTGTTATTATTTCAGGGATAAACACCCAATCTGATTTCTGTTTATTTCTAAATTCATATGACCATTGTGGAGGAATAACACGTCTCCTGACTCACTAAGGGGTTAAGGAAGATTATTGTGGAGAGCGACTCACAAACGGCAATATCCATGATAAGATCTAAGCAAACTATCAGAAACAGTAACCATTGGAAAACAAAGACCTGGGACATTTTTTTTGTATATATTCATAGAGAAGACAATAAATATGCAGATTGCTTAAACTGTAAAAGTTTAGATCTTGATTTAGCCTTTTTCTTTTGGAATTTACTTTTTAGAGAGGTGAAGAATGTTCTTGTTGATGATGAAAAAGGAATCTCCTTGTCCTGTATAGTTTATAATTAGGTCTTTTTTGAGCGCTAGCCCTGTCTTTTTACCAAAATAAAAAACACGTCTCCTAACTTTATAATTAAGACAACGTGACTCTTCCATTAAAAATTTCGACTCATCAAATACTAACAATATAAGCACTCAATGACCAACCACCACCATCTGCACCACTAAGCTTCGCTACTTCTATTGTGTAATCATACCACATTATTATTACTATCTCTTCTACTAGACTTCCACCGCTAACCCCATCACCATCAATATCTCCCTTTTTCCATTCTTTTTCTTCTCACACCCTCTGGAAAATAATGTCACCATTTTCTTATCTCATTTCTCATTGGATACCATTTTGTCTATTCCAAAACAATTTTCATACTGTACTTACTTTTTTTTTTGGTGGCATTATTCTCAACAATAGTCTTTGTTTACCATACCATTACTAGTGAAGGATAATTTTCCAAAAACATAAACAGATTAATAATTTGTAGGGCTTAAAATTCTCCTCTTACAAATAAAACGCTGCTAAATTAAGTTCAAATAGCATTTGATGGAGTTTTTAATAGAAGGAAAAGTATAGGTAACAAACAAGATTTTTGTTAAGGGTCGCGTTATCCTTCGAATAAATGGATAGTGATCAAATATGGTGTTTATTTTTATTTTACACAAACAAAGAACATAAAGAGAAGAGTGAAAGGGAATATAAATATGGCTTTGAAGGAGACATTCTACATATCACATGGATCACCAGAACTGGAAATAGAAGATTCAGTTCCAGCATGGAAGTTCTTGAAATCATGGAAGGAGTTTCCCAATAGACCCTCTACCATTCTTATGGTACCTGGTCAGCGGGACAACAGTCAATGTTGTTCATGGTCACAATGATTCCATCTATTACTTCTATGGCTTCCCCATGGTCATGAACATGTTTGTTTCGCTGCATACATTTGTTTTCCAGAATAGGATAAGACAAGATATTGAAAACAACATACAAAGAATTCAGAGACATAAAATTTTATATTTTTGTATTCTGTTTAGTAATAAACTAAAATAAATTATAAAAATTTAATTTGTTCTTATTTTTTTTCATTAAAAAAAATTTAGAAAAATATAATAATAAAAAGTATAATTATAAAAAATTAATAAAAATAATAAAAAATAAATTGTATTTTTTGTTAGTATCTTTATGTCCTTCCTATCAGGATGGACACAAAATATGAAAATACGCTAATTCAATGTCTCTATTCATATTTCATTTATCAAACATAATTTTATGTCTTTGTGTCCATCTCTCAATATCTCGTTCTTGTAAACAAACGCAACCTTTTATATTTTACTCCATCAACTTTCTCTTTTTCGATTTCGGAGTTATGTTATTTATATTCATTTAGTGTGAGATACTGTGTCGACTCACAACAAGATTTGAATAGGTGTGAATCTTGTTAGTATTTCATTTAAGCAAAAGTATAGAATACCAATATATTATCTGTCAATTTATTGCCAACAATAATTAAAATGAAAAACACTTTCACTAGAAGACATGTATAAAGGGACATATTCAAAAAACACATCTATAAAGACATTTTTATTAGACACAAAAAAAAAATATTTCTATTAGATACATCCTTACTTTCATTAAACACAACCATAAGCAAGAGTTGACAAAAGTTGATAGAATCCTGGTTGGTTACATAGTAAAATTGTTCATTTAATAGAAAAGAAGTTGAGTCGGTCAAATATTCAATATCAAAAGTATAATTATCTCTCTCTCTTTCTTTTTTTTTTTTGTATTTTATGTATTTTTTTAACAATGAATGTCATTACTAATCATCTTGTGTGCATATGCTTGATTTGTTCATTGCAAGTCTTATACTACAAAGTCTACAAAGCATATATGTAACTTTTTAATCACTATCATTACTAATCTCGAAATGGTGGTCTATAGGTGATCATTATATAGTCCTTATCCATATGATATAATAATAAAGAAGGAAGACTATTTGAATGTGTGAATTAGTTTTACAAACTTGATTTTGTATGAAGTGAAAAATAAAGATCAATATCATTTCTCTTTGTCATGGGTTTGCAAACTAGTTATTTTTCGGTGCAAGTTTATGCAATTTATATGACACCATCAACAATCTGTATCCTGATTTAATTTGGACACTATCATCTTTGATATTATAATCAATCTGTAAGTAAATAGCAAATGGACCTATTGTGATGATGTTCAATTCCTGTCTCCAAAAGAACACTAAACAAATGTAAAAAAAAAAAAGGGTGTGGATATCTTCAAATTTCCAACAATATTTTAAACTTAATTCCCTTTCATGACAAGCTCAACTATCCAGCAGCAGGGGATCCACATGTGCCAAAGAAGGTGAAGGAACTTCTCCAAGCGTCGGGGTTCTGCGCCGCGTCGACGAGGATAGAAGGCATGGCCTGGACCTCTTCGCATCTGTTCCCCTTATGTTGATGTACTCTGAAGCTGATATACAAATATGGAACTTACCACTATGAATTGGGGAAAGCATTGACTCCTCTTATGGATGAAGGTGTTCTTATCATTGGATCTAGCAGTGAAACTCATAATTTGAGAGCCATTGGACCTCGCAACAGCCCTCCAGCCCCTTGGGCTCTTGAAAATTTGATTCTTGGTTGAGGAATTCTGTTGTTCAAGGGAAGTAACTTAGTCTTCTATCTTTTGATCTGTTTTCTACGTTCATGGTGATTGATATTTCATGTGTATATACGGGCATGATGATGAAAAACAAGAATACAATAATCAAAAGAAAAATTTGCAAAAATTAGATTTCTAGAATTGTTACAAAAATGTTATGGATCGTGTACAAGGTGTCACTTGGACGGGTTGATGAATCGGATCGGGAAGCTGTCGGTCTTGACGATGGCACGACCGCACGATCAGACTTTAGGAGTGCCCGGGTTATGGTACCTATAAAGACACTCCAATGTCTAAGTCAAAGAGTTAATGAGGTAGGATTTATGTGTTTAGGCGAAATTAAATCATACTTGGGATAGTGGTTGGGCTAAACCTTGGTTATCTTATCTTATGATGTGGTCCCACTTTCTGAGGTTTTAGCAGGTTTGTTGGAGTTGCCTCGATTGGGTCAAATTGTGGAGGGCCCATGGAACCTGGGAGATTGAGTCCATAACAGTTGCCCTGGAGCATCACTCATTGGTCGGAGTCTTGATGCTGATGGTCTAGCTTGCTTTGAGTTCGTTGGATCGTGTGGTCATCAAGGTTGAATGGACGAGTGGGCTTTGTGTTCTGTCCGTTATGTTTCTCGAGAAAATGACCATTTTGCAGCTTTCAAGGCACCATTAAATGCGCACAGTGGAGAGGGGGAGAGGGATTTTCCATGCTTTTTCCCTTTTTACCTTTTTGTTGTGATTTCTCCTTCTTGTTCTTGCCCTTTTATATTTTACGGGGGGTTTATCTTTTGGTTTTGGGTCCTTTTTTCTGCTATTTTTTTTTTATATATTTCTTCTATGATGTGTTTTCTCTGGGTTGCATTTCCTCCTTTCAGGTTTCGTTTGGCTTTTTCGGTCGCCGTGTTTGTTCTGTGATTTTTTTATCGTCATCTTCTTTCGTTCTTCTTCACAAAAGGTGTGTGCTTTTTCTGTTCTTTATTTGTTGTTTTAGTTATGCTTTATTAATTTGCCTTTACCTTTGTGTTCCTTTAGTTATTGCTGCGTTTGGCTAGCCTTAGATTTTTCTTTTGGTAGTGATCCTTTTGCTGTGTGATAGTAGTAAGTGGTTCCCCCTATGTATGATAGTAGGGGGGATGGTGCCACTATTTTAGTGTAGTTTAGCATATTAGGGGCTTGATTGCATGTTTGAATTTTCGGAGAGTGGGTTAACAGTGGTACCCTCTTTATTATAGGCATGGCGAGGAGGAGGCCCGATCAGGGTGCTAGGGTGCCCGTTTACTCGGTGGGAGGCGTCCAATGATTACTGCTGGGTTACGTTTGATGTGATGGGTACTTCTTCTTGACTGATGGAGGAGGATCTTTAGAAGCTGCACGACGAGGGTGTGATTTGTGGGGCGGCGAAGTGGAGCGCCAATACGAGTTGGTGCTTTTTGGAAAAGATGAGTGGGTTTGCTATATCAACCTTGATCCCCCAGAGTCACCGATTGGACGTGGGTTTATAAACCCTTATTCACGAAATTGGGGGTTCAGTTCGCTTTCTTTGAGTTCGTCCAGGCCCTTCTGAACTGATGTTCGGTAGTTTCGTCTCAACTGCATCCAAACAATTGGGTGGTGATGACATGTCACCATGTCATGTTTTTCTATGCTTTTTCATATAAGAAATTGATAATTAGTGCTTAAATATTGCATTCTTTTGTACTTAATGGTATATTTCTTTGATCTTTTGATTTTATAAACTTTGTAGGAAATAAGAAGAAAAAGAAACAAAAAAGCACAAAATAAGCTAAAAGGAAGAAAAGAGGAATTTTGGCACACTTTTGAAGTTTGGGCACGCTTTGGACCTTAGGCCACGCTTTAAAAAGTGTGGCCCATGAAAATAAAGCGTGGCGCTCAACCAAGGAAGGCACACATCAAGAACCAAGGAATGCTCAATCAAGTGAGCATTTGCGTGCGCTTCAGCAAGGGAAGCAAGGCCAAGATAAGGCTGGTGCTCAATTAAGTGAGCACTATGCTCACTCTAGTGAGCATTTTCGGGCTTTTTGACAGCATGACCATGCTTCCTTCAAAGGGCCATAACTTGAGCTACAGATGTCCAATTGATGTGCTTCCAGTTGCGTTGGAAAGCTGACATTCAGAGTCTTCCAATGATATATAGCAATTTATATTTGGCACAAAATTGAAGTACAAGTGATAGGCATCTTTAAGGCCCAAAAACTAACCAAGCAGTGTGGTGCACGAAATTGTGATCTCAGGCAACGGCGCTAAAAAACTTTGTACGCACGTCTTAATAAATCGTTTTTCATTCACAACTTCGATACAACTAACCAGCAAGTGCACTGGGTCGTCCAAGTAATAAACCTTACGTGAGTAAGGGTCGATCCCACGGAGATTGTTGGTATGAAGCAAGCTATGATCACCTTGTAAAATAGTAGTACTTTGCATTAATCTTTGAGGAACAGCAGAGCTCCACACCTTAATCTATGGAGTGCAGAAACTCTACCGTTGAAAATACATAAGTGAATATAGGGTAAGCATGGCCGAGTGGCCAGCCTCCCATGGAGGTCTAGGCATCCAAAGTTGTCTAATACAATAGTAAACAGTCCTATTTATACTAAACTAGTTACTAGGGTTTACAGAAGTAAGTAATTGATGCATAAATCCACTTCCGGGGCCCACTTGGTGTGTGCTTGGGCTGAGCTTGAATGTTATACGTGCAGAGGCTCTTTCTGGAGTTGAATGCCAGGTTGTAATGTATTTCTGGCGTTCAACTCTGGTTTGTGACGTGTTTCTGGCGTTTAACTCCAGACAGCAGCGTAGAACTGGTGTTTAACGCCCATTTACGTCGTCTAAACTCGGCCAAAGTATGGACTATTATATATTTCTGGAAAGCCCTGAATGTCTACTTTCCAACACAATTGGAAGCGCACCATTTTGAATTTTGTAGCTCCAGAAAATCCACTTTGAGTGCAGGGAGGTTAGAATCCAACAGCATCAGCAGTCCTTCTTCAACCTCTGAATCTGATTTTTGCTCAAGTCCCTCAATTTCAGCCAGAAAATATCTGAAATCACAGAAAAACACACAAACTCATAGTAAAGTCCAAAAATGTGAATTTAACATAAAAACTAATGAAAACATCCCTAAAAGTAACTAGATTCTACTAAAAACATACTAAAAACAATGCCAAAAAGCGTATAAATTATCCACTCATCACAACACCAAACTTAAATTGTTGCTTGTCCCCAAGCAACTGAAAATCAAATTGGATAAAAAGAAGAGAATATACTATAAATTCCAAACTATCAACGAAACATAGCTCCAATTAAATGAGCGGGACTTGTAGCTTTTTGCCTCTTGAATAGTTTTGGCATCTCACTTTATCCATTGAGGTTCAGAATGATTGGCATCTATAGGAACTCAGAGTTCAGATAGTGTTATTGA
>NC_029793.2:99439158-99440213 GCF_000816755.2 Arachis ipaensis
TAGTTGAGTAACATAGATGGCAAATAAGATGAGGAAAAGCTAGCCTTGCCCCAGGAGTGGGCTTTTCGGCTATTTTGTAGAATTCAAGGGAGATGACTTCATGAACTTCTACTTCCTCTCCAATCATGATGGCCCGATCCACAGTAACTTCAGATCGGTTGCTAGTGGGGATGATGGAGCGTTGGATGAATTCCAACCATCCTCTAGCCACAGGCTTGAGGTCCAGTCTTCTTAATTGAACCGGCTTGCCTTTGGAGTCAATCTTCCATTGAGCTCCTTCCACACATATGTCCATGAAGACTTGGTCCAACCTTTGATTAAAGTTGACCCTTCTAGTGTAGGGGCGTGCATCTCCTTGCATCATAGGCAAGTTAAACGCCAACCTCACATTTTCAGGACTAAAATCCAAGTATTTCCCCCGAACCATTGTATTATAATTCTTTGGGTTTGGGTTCTTACTTTGATCATGGTTCCTAGTGATCCATGCATTGGCATAGAACTCTTGAACCATTAGGATGCCGACTTGTTGGATGGGGTTTGTTAGAACTTCCCAACCTCTTCTTTGGATTTCATGTCAGATCTCCGGATACTCATTCTTCTTGAGCTTGAAAGGGACCTCGGGGATCACCTTCTTCTTGTCCACAAAATCATAGAAGTGGTCTTGATGAGCTTTGGAGATGAATCTTTCCATCTCCCATGACTTGGAGGTGGAAGCTTTTGTCTTCCCTTTCCCTTTTCTAGAGGATTCTCCGGTCTTGGGTGCCATCAATGGTAATGAAAAAACCAAAAGCTTATGCTTTTACCACACCAAACTTAGAATATTGCTCGCCCTCGAGCAAGAGAAGAAAGAATAGATGAAGAAGAAGAAGAAAATATGGAGGAGAAGGGGGATGGTGTATTCGGCCAAGAAGGGGAAGAGAGGGTTGTTTTGTGTGAAAATGAAGAAGAATGGAGGGCTTTATATAGGGAAGGGAGGGGGGGTAAGGTTCGGCCATAAGGGCCATAAGTGGGTGGGAAATTGATTTTGAATTTTGAAGGTAGGTGGAGTTTATGAG
>NC_029793.2:99440295-99443573 GCF_000816755.2 Arachis ipaensis
TGCTCCTTACTGGCGTTTAAACGCCAGTAAGGTCTTCCTCCAGGGTGTGATTTTTCTTCTGCTGTTTTTGATTCTGTTTTTAATTTTTCTATTTTTTTCGTGACTCCACATGATCATGAACCTAAGAAAACATGAAAGAACAAGAAAAATAAAATTAGATAAATAAATATTGGGTTGCCTCCCAACAAGCGCTTCTTTAATATCAATAGCTTGACAGTGGGCTCTCATGGAGCCTCACAGATGTTCAGAGCATTGTTGAGACTTCCCAACACCAAACTTAGAGTTTGGATATGGGAGTTCAACACCAAACTTAGAGTTTGGTTGTGGCCTCCCAACACCAAACTTAGAGTTTGACTGTGGGGGCTCTGGTTGACTCTGTTTTGAGAGAAGCTTTTTATGCTTCCTCTCCATGTTTACAGAAGGATAACCTTGAGTTGTAAACACAAGGGAGTCCCCATTCAATTGAAGGACTAATTCACCTCTGTCAACATCAATCACAGCTCTTGCTGTGGCTAGGAAGGGTCTTCCAAGGATGATGAATTCATCCTCATCCTTCCCAGTATCAAGGATTATGAAATCAGCAGGGATGTAAAGGCCTTCAACCTTTACTAACATGTCCTCTACTTGTCCGTAAGCTTGTTTTCTTGAATTGTCTGCCATCTCTAATGAGATTTTAGCAGCTTGCACCCCATAGATTCCCAGTTTCTCTATTACAGAGAGGGGCATGAGGTTTATCCCTGACCCAAGGTCACATAGAGCCTTCTCAAAGGTCATTGTGTCTATGGTACAAGGTATTAAGAACTTTCCAGGATCCTGTTTCTTCTGATGCAATGTCAGTTGATCCAGATCACTTAGTTCATTGGTGAACAAGGGAGGTTCATCTTCCCAAGTCTCAATACCAAATAATTTGGCATTCAGCTTCATGATTGCACCAAGGTACTTGGTAACTTGCTCTTCAGTAACATCCTCATTCTCTTCAGAAGAGGAATACTCATCAGAGCTCATGAATGGCATAAGGAGGTTTAATGGAATCTCTATGGTCTCTAGATGAGCCTCAGATTCCTTTGGTTCCTCAAAGGGAAACTCCTTATTGATCACTGGGCGTCCCAGGAGGTTTTTCTCACTGGGATTTACGTCCTCCCCTTCTTCCTTGGATTCGGCCATGATGGTTATATCAATGGCCTTGCACTCTCCTTTTGGATTTTCTTCTGTATTGCTTGGGAGAGTACTAGGAGGGGATTCATTGATCCTTTTACTCAGCTGGCCCACTTGTGCCTCCAAATTTCTAATGGAGGACCTTGTTTCATTCATGAAACTCACAGTGGCCTTAGATATATCAGAGACTAAGTTTGCTAAATTAGAAGTATTTTGGTCAGAGTTCTCTGTCTGTTGCTGAGTGGATGATGGAAAAGGCTTGCTATTGCTAAACCTGTTTCTTCCATCATTATTAAAGCCTTGTTGAGGCTTTTGATCCTTCCATGAGAGATTTGGGTGATTTCTCCATGATGAGTTATAGGTGTTTCCATAAGGTTCACCCATGTAATTCACCTCTGCTAATGCAGGGTTCTCAGAATCATAAGCTTCTTCTTCAGAAGATGCCTCTTGAGTACTGTTGGATGCAGCTTGCATTCCATTCAGACTCTGAGAAATCATATTGACTTGCTGAGTCAATATTTTATTCTGAGCCAATATGGCATTCAGAGTATCAATTTCAAGAACTCCCTTCTTCATAGGCGTCCCATTACTCCCAAGATTCCTCTCAGAAGTGTACATGAACTGGTTATTAGCAACTATGTCAATGAGTTCTTGAGCTTCTGCAGGCATTTTCTTTAAGTGAATGGATCCACCTGCAGAGGTATCCAATGACATTTTAGCTAATTCAGACAGACCATCATAGAATATGTCCAGGATGGTCCATTCTGAAAGCATGTCAGAAGGACACTTTTTGGTCAACTGTTTGTATCTTTCCCAAGCTTCATAAAGGGATTCACCATCAATATTTCTTAACAAGTAAGTAACAAACTTGAAATTTTTGAATTAAAACATTAATTGATGATGTTATTTTCGAAAATTATGTGATAAAGATAAGAAAAAGATTTTTGAAAAATATTTTTAAAATTTTCGAAAATAAATAAAAAAAATGAAAAAGATTTGAATTTTGAAAAAGATTTTGAAAAAGATAAGATTTTTAAATTGAAAATTTGATTTGACTCATAAAAACAACTAGATTTTAAAAATTTTTGAAAAAGTCAAATCTAATTTTCGAAATTTTGAGAGAGAAAAAGGGGAAGATATTTTTTTGATTTTTGAAATTTTAATGATGAAAGAGAAAAACATGAAAAATGATGCAATGCATGAAAGTTATGGATCAAAGCAAGGAATACATGCAAGAATGCTATGAATGTCCAGATGAACACCAAGAACACTTTGAAGATCATGATGAACATCAAGAACATATTTTTGAAAATTTTATATGCAAAGAAAACATGCAAGACACCAAACTTAGAAATCTTTCATGTTTAGACACTATGAATGCAAAAATGCACATGAAAAACAAGAAAAGATGCAAAACAAGAAAACATCAAGATCAAACAAGAAGACTTACCAAGAACAACTTGAAAGATCATGAAGAACACCATGAATGCATGAATTTTTCGAAAAATGCAAGATGAACATGCAATTGACACCAAACTGTAAATCTGACTAAAGACTCAAACAAGAAATACAAAATCTTTTTTTGATTTTTATGATTTTATGATTTTTTTTGTATTTTCTTTTAATTGTTTCAAAAATCATTTTGAAAAAGAAAAATAAGGATTCCAAAAATTTTAATATGAATTCCAGGAATCTTATGCTCTTTAGTCTAAAGCTCTAATCAAAGGGTCAGGAATGGCTTAATATCCAGCCAAGCTTTAGTATGTAACTCAGACATGACACGCCTGACATTCCCTATCCAGAAAATTAGACATGGCTTTATAGCCAGCCAGGCTTCAACATGCTTCATGAAACACTAGAATTCATTCTTAAAAATTCTGAAGAAAAATATATTTTTGAAATTTTTTTTTTGAAAATAAAACAAAAAGAAAATTACCTAATCTGAGCAACAAGATGAACCATCAGTTGTTCAAACTCGAACAATCCCCGGCAACGGCGCCAAAAACTTGGTGCACAAAATTGTGATCTCAGGCAACGGCGCTAAAAAACTCTGTACGCACGTCTTAATAAATCGTTTTTCATTCACAACTTCGATACAACTAACCAGCAAGTGCACTGGGTCG
>NC_029793.2:99443725-99457253 GCF_000816755.2 Arachis ipaensis
CAGAGCTCCACACTTTAATCTATGGAGTGCAGAAACTCTACCGTTGAAAATACATAAGTGAATATAGGGTAAGCATGGCCGAGTGGCCAGCCTCCCATGGAGGTCTAGGCGTCCAAAGATGTCTAATACAATAGTAAACAGTCCTATTTATACTAAACTAGTTACTAGGGTTTACAGAAGTAAGTAATTGATGCATAAATCCACTTCCGGGGCCCACTTGATGTGTGCTTGGGCTGAGCTTGAATGTTACACGTGCAGAGGCGCTTTCTGGAGTTGAACGCCAGGTTGTAACGTATTTCTGGCGTTCAACTCTGGTTTGTGACGTGTTTCTGGCGTTTAACTCCAGACAGCAGCATAGAACTGGCGTTCAACACCCTTTTACGTCGTCTAAACTCGGCCAAAGTATGAACTATTATACATTTCTGGAAAGCCCTGAATGTCTACTTTCTAACGCAATTGGAAGCGCGCCATTTTGAGTTTGGTAGCTCTAGAAAATCCACTTTGAGTGCAGGGAGGTCAGAATCCAACAGCATCAGCAGTCCTTCTTCAACCTCTGAATCTGATTTTTGCTCATGTCCTTCAATTTCAGCCAGAAAATACCTGAAATCACAGAAAAACACACAAACTCATAGTAAAGTCTAGAAATGTGAATTTAACATAAAAACTAATGTAAACATCCCTAAAAGTAACTAGATTCTACTAAAAACATACTAAAAACAATGCCAAAAAGTGTATAAATTATCCGCTCATCACAGTGCTCTCACCAAGACTCGAAGAGGGAGCAGCAAGGAAAGCAAGGTAGCATTCAAAGAGTGCTCAAAGAAGTGAGGGCAGTGCTCACAAGAGTGAGCATTTTCGTGACTTTCCCAAGGAAATTAAGGAAGCATAACGCTCATACCAAGGTTCGAAGAGGGAACCAAGGCAGCACGCATTCAACACAAGGAGTAGCGCTCATTATTTGAGCGCAGCGCTCACTTATTGAGCGCTAGGTGCATGCCATGACACAAGGGAGATACACCATGACCCATGCCACTTGAACCAAGTCATCTGGATCCACTCTTCTTCAAATCCAAAGTAAGCAAATCCCATTATCATCACTCAAAGGCACAAGAGATAGTTAGAATAGGAATTTCATTTAAGTTGTAATTTATTTTTAATTTCAATTTCATTTTCTAAAGCCTATATAAAGGCATCAATTTCATTTCATTAAGGAGGCTGGCTCTCCTAGAGAGCAATAGGAGTAGGATAGAATAGAAAGCTCTCTTTTAATTTTCTTTTGACTTTGGAGATTGGGATTAGATCTGAGTTTACTTTCTGTATTCATTTTCTTTCTTTTGCAAATTCACTTCTCTGCTTCTGGTTTTTGAACTCTGATTGAAGAATTCTCTGAAGATCTTCATCTTGGAGTTCCATTTCTTTTCTGTTTTTTGAATCTATGAATTAAAGATCGGATCTCATGTGTTTCTTTCTGATTTACCTTCTTCTGCAATTTTACTTTTTCTACAAATTTTACAATTCAATTTCCATTGAGCTTGATTTTAATCTTCTGTTCTCATTGCTTTCTGTTCCCATTGCTTCCAATTTACTTTCATGCAATTTAAATCTTCTTGTTCCTCTGCACTTTACATTTGATGCTTGCTGTGAGCTTGATTTACATTTCCTGCAAATTTACATTTTCTGCAATTGCTCTAAGTTACTGATTTATTGCTTTCTTTAATTTATAGCACCCAGCCCCCTTTACATTTCATGCAATTTACCTTTGTTGTCATTTAAGATTTTGCCAATTTACATTCCTTGTTCTTTAAGTTTCACTGCAATTTAGTGCAATTTACTTTTTGCATTTTAAATTCCTTGCAATTTACTTTCTGTTGCTCCAATTTTCACTCAATTCACCAATGTTAGCTTGACTAAACTAATCACCCACTAAAGTTGCTTGATCCATCAATCCCTGTGGGATCGACCTTACTCTAAGTGAGTTTTACTACTTGATGCGACCCGGTACACTTGCCAGTGAGTTTTGTGTGGAAATCTAATTTCCACCCATCAAGTGGTGATTCAGACTTTTGAGTTGGTGTGTGAATTCTTGGAACTTCTTGCTTGGATAGAAGTCTTCTTATATTTCTTTCTATGCACTATTTTGATTAAGGAGAAAAAGTATAAGAAGGGTTATGTTTTGTTCCGAGCTTAGCCGAATTGCTAAATTTTTAGTTTTTCAAAGATTCCTTCCATGGGTTCAAGGAGGAATATTTTTAGATGCGTTCCACACGGCGCCATCACCTTTTTTGGCTGATTTGAAGGGGGAGCACCGTTTTTCCACTTACTAGAATTTGGTGCGGGTGCATCCTTCTTGACGAGGATCACCTATGAGGGATTATTCCCTAAAAATAAAGATATTGCCGATGTTCTGTTGGCGATATTTAAGGATAGGCCGTTGAACCCCTCGGGATGTCATGGGTGATTGGGGGGGGGTGATAACCACTATTTTATGGTTTATCTTATGCTTAATTGAGTGGTTTTTATCAAGTCTTTACACACTTATTCATATAATTTGCATGGTTTTACAATTCCTTTCCGATTTTGCTATATGATTGAAAACTTGCTTCCTAAGCCTTTAAATTGTGTATTTTTAATTCCCCTTTATACCATTCGATGCCGTGATCTGTGTGTTAAGTGTTTTCAGGCTTTACAGGGCAGGAATGGCTTAAAGGATGGAAAGGAAGCTTGCAAAAATGGAAGGAACACAAGAAACTAAGGAGCTGACCAGCAAGGAACGATGCGCGCGCGTGCCTAACGCGTGCACGTGATTTGGAGCTTTCCATGGCGACGCGTGCGCGTACCTTACACGTACGCGTGAAAAGCAAAATTACACAGTGACGCGTGCACGTACCTGACGTGTACGCGTGACATGCGAAGATGACCATCGACGCGTACGCGTGACTGACACGTACGCGTGACATGTGCCACATGCAGAAAACGCAGAAAATGCTGGGAGCGATTTAGGTTGAGTTTGGACCCAGTTTTCGGCCCAGAAACGCGGACTAAAGCCAGGGGACAAGCAGAGACTCGACACTAATCATTATTCACAATTTTAGGTTTTAGATATAGTTTTCTAGAGAGAGAGGCTCTCTCCTCTCTCTAGGTTTTAGGATTCTTAGGTTTAGCTATTTTCAACTTCAGATTTCTGCTTTATTTCAATTTAGCTTATCTTCTACTTTTAATTATTCTACTACTCTAGTTTATCTTCTCTTGTTGATTTATTTGTTTATCCACTTTAGTTTATGAACTCTCATGGTAGATCTGATTTTCTATTTAATGCAATTTGAGGTATTTTATATTTATTGCTTCTCCTTTCATTTGTTGTTATTAATTCCTTGCAATTGGTTGTTTAGGTTTTATCATCTCTTATTAATTTCTATGTTTTTATGTTATGCCTTCCAAGTGTTTGACAAAATGCTTGGTTGGATTTTAGTATAGATTTCTCCTCTTTTGGCTTTGGTTGAGTAATTGGAGACTCTTGAGTTATCAAACTCCTTTGTTGATTGATAATTGAAATTTGCTAGTTGATTTGGATCCCTCAAAAGCTAGTCTTTCCTTAGGAGTTGACTAGGACTTGAGGAATCAAATTGATTCATCCACTTGACTTTCCTTCATAGCTAGAGGTTAACTAAATGGGAGCAATGGACAATTCTCATCACAATTGATAAGGATAACTAGGATAGAACTTCTAGTTCTCATACCTTGCCAAGAGCTTTATTAATTATTAGCTTATTTTCTTGTCATTTACATTCCTTGTTCAACCTTTCAAAAACCCAAAAAGATACTTTTCCATAACCAATAGTAACATACCTCCCTGCAATTCCTTGAGAGACAACTCGAGGTTTAAATACTTCGGTTTAATTTTATTGGGTTTGCTTTAGTGACAACCAAAACCTTTGTATGAAAGGATTCTTTGTTGGTTTAGAAACTATACTAGCAATGAAAATTTATTGTGAATTCTTTACTAGCAAAAATCCGTTCATCAAAATGGTGCCGTTGCCAGGAAATTGCAAACATGTGCCTTATTATTGGTTATTGTGAATATTGTGAATAATTTTGTTTTTTTTTTCGTTTCTTTGTTAGTGTTTCTAGTTTTAGGAGTTTATTTTCATTAATTCTTCTTAGTTTTTATTTTTACTTTCTTTTGCTCCTGTGAATTCTCACCCCTTTGGCTATGAGTTTAGTTCAAATTATGTTGTAGGGAATGGAAGCTATAATGAGAACATGCATCGAGGTCGGAACAATCAAAGATGGGAGGAGCCACAAGGATTTGATCAACCCTCTTGGCAACAACCTCCTCCAATGTGCCATGGGCAACGACCATTCTACGATGCATCCCAAGACAATGGTTATGGTGGACCATTTCGTGACAACCAACCTGCACCAAATTACTATGAGCAAGAGCCATTCGAAGATGCATATCAATCTAATAGCTATGGTGGACCCCCTTGTAGTTACCAACAAGCCCCACCATATGCTTATGACCCACCTCCTCAACATAGCTTTGAACCACCATACTCACAAGCCACCTACAACCATTCACCTCCATATGACCCCAACCCTTATCCACCACACAAACCACCATACGAACCATATGAACCATACCCAGAACCACCTTCCTATTATGAACCCTTTCTCCAAAATAATGAACCCTCCTATCTACCCCAACCTCCACTGGATGACAACACCCTTAATGTTATTCGCCAAGGGCAAATAGAGCTTCAAACCATACTTACCTCTGCTTTCACTAGTCTAATCTCTACTATCCAAGCTTTTGTATCCCGCATGGATCAATCCTCTACCTCGAATACTCAACCCTCAAGCTTTAGTACACCACCACCCTCCATGGAAGAGCACCCACATCCATCAATCCAAGAGCAACACGATCCTAATTATGCTAGTGACATGAAACAAGAGAGAAGGGATCGTCTTAGGGACATAATGGATCGGTTTCACGAATTCATACTTCAAAAAAAGCAAGAGGAGGCCCAAAGAGTGGAGGTAGGAGAGACCCTTGAAGATGAGACAGTTGACAAATTAGTGAAGGTTGGATAAGAGGGAAGCTCCATCATTGAAGACAACTCTACACTAAGCGACATCAAGGAGGAGTTTGATTTTGTATTAGAGCAAGTGGAGAAGGCCGAAATTATCAAAGAAGAGGAAGTGGTTGAAGACTTAAGAGATGCGGAACCTCCATGGGAAAGTCAAGTCATAGAGCCTCCTTCCAAGATGTTTGAATTTGATGTTGAGGAGGGTGTACAACCTCCAAGGCATATCATGGTTGAAGACTTTGAAGAGGTTGATCAAGAGACGGAGATTAAAGAAGAAGAGGCACAACCTCCCATGCCCTTGGTAAGCAATGAAGAAGAGATTGAATTGGCAAAGAGCTACCAAGAGGAAGAGGTTGAAATTAAAGAAGCTTGCAAAGACGTGGAAGTTGTCAAGGAAGAAGACAAGGGAGTGGAGCTTGCAAGATCATTAAAAACATCTCTCCCCAAGCCATTGCCATCCAACACAACATTCAAGTGGGTTAACTCCTTATCCTTGAACTTTACCTTTCCACTTGAATATGGTCTGCTTGAGACGGATGGACAACTTATAGCTCTTTGTGGTTTTAAGAGCAAAAAGGGGATAGTTAATGGTTGGCAATACAATCCTAGGTTCGTTATAGTTGGATGTTCAAGGTCTAAGTGCCATGGTTGGTATAAGTCTCAATTGAATGGGTCTAGGAGGATGTTTAGATGTCTCAGTGAGAATTCCGATTGCTCACCACCCAAGTGGAAAAATGATGATCAACAAGAAAACGGGTGCAAAAGCAAGGTTTGGGACCCCGGAATTCATTCCAACAATCAACACTCTTGGGGCTTTGTCACTTTCTTTAACTTACTTGAAGAATTTCTGCGCCTAGTTTGGGATCCCAAAAGCTATTGGACTTGCAAGCACTGGTGGGATTTGATACGCAGAAAACTTGTCTTGCAACAAATTTCCTTCGGCAAGTGTACCGAATTCGTCGTCAAGTAAAAACTCACAATAGAGTGAGGTCGAATCCCACAGAGATTGATTGATCAAGCAACTTTAATTAGAGGAATGTTCTAGTTGAACGAATCAGAATTTGAGTTGAGAATTGCAGAAAATTAAATGGCGGGAAAGTAAATGGCAGAAACAGTAAATGCTAGAAATAAAGAGCTGAATGTAAATGGCAGAAAGTAAATTGCAGAATCTTAAATGGGAATGGGTAATTGCTCATAAAAGTAAATGGCAGAAATTAAAGAGAATGGGTAAGATCAGAAATGGGGGGTTCATTGGGCTCAGGAGATGTTGTATTCTCCGGATCAAGTTCATTTTCATCTCTTCCTCAATCAATGCATTCATTGATCTCCTTGGCAATCTTAAGTGATCGAATTACAAGGAATTGTAATTCAATCTCTCAAATCTTGATCAATAGCCAATTCCTTGGTCAATTGCTCATGAGAAGAGATGAAGTATGGTCACTGATTATACCACATGCATTTCCCAAATCAAGTGTTGGAAGGATTATAGTCACATATCCATCCACACCCAATTTGGTCCAGCATGAGAATGAGAACATTAGTGACACTTACCTTTGTCACTAACGTTCCAATGTGCCCCTCTTTCTCACGTTAGAGTCGACGTTAACTAAGTTAACGTGGCTTCTAACGTAGTCATGCTAGCCATCTCCAACGTCAGTGACAAAGGTGAGTGTCACTCACGTTGGCTCATTACCTCTTTATCCACGTTAGCTTTCACGTTAACTAAGTTAACGTGGGAGTTAACGTTGCTCATGGTGGCTCTTGGTGGTTCACCCCAACGTTAGTGACAAAGGTGAGTGTCACTAACGTTGACGACCAATTGCTCTCTCCACGTTAGCTTCCACGTTAACTAAGTTAACGTGGGAGTTAACGTGGCTTATGGAAGCTTGGCCAACGTTAGTGACAAAGGTGAATGTTACTAACGTTGGCTTCCCTTTTGCTTCTTAACGTTAGAAGCCACGTTAACTAAGTTAACGTGGCAACTAACGTGGCCAATTATGAGCTTGGTCCAACGTTAGTGACAAAAGGGAGTGTCACTAACGTTGGCCTTATTGTCTTCTTCCACGTTAGAGTTCACGTTAAGTAAGTTAACGTGACTCTTAACGTGGGCTATGATGGCTTCGAGGGCGTTATTGGCGATTACTTTTCTCATTAACTTTGCAAGTTAGCTCCCATTCCATGTTAGAGGTCACGTTAGTTAGATTAACGTGGCTGCTAACGTGGTTCTTCCTTGCTTCTTTTGTCCTGAAATCAAGCAATAAAGTGCATCAAAGTTCTAATCCAAGTCATGGGAAATACAACATCCAATTTGTCATTAAATTCATACAAAATCCTCATGAAATCATGTAAAGTGCACAATGTATGCTTGAATCAAGATGTAAGTGAATATCTACCCAAAAAGAGCTTATTTTCTAAGAAAATGCTTGAAACTACCCTAAAAATAGTAAAGAAAAGGTCAGTGAAACTGGCCAAAATGCGCTGGCATCACAACACCAAACTTAAAGCTTGCTTGTCCCTAAGCAAGTATTGGAACAAGAGAATGATGAATGGAATCCCAAGAGAAATGAGTCATTTTTGTGGAAGTCATGTTTCTGGTTTTATGGTGGTTTCATGCATAGCAACTTAGGTTCATTCCTTCACTGGCTTTCAGACCTTTATCATGTCCTAGAATACTCACTGTGATTGCATCCCATGAGACTTTTATTCAGTGATCCTTTTGTTGTCATTTCAGGGCTTATTTGTGTTCTTAGGCTAAGTGCTCTGTAAGGAGGCAACTCTTTAAAATAAGCTTTCAGCCAACACTCCCGAACCCGTTGGTTCAAGGTGCTAGGTGTTGAAGCACCCCTAAGGACTTACTTCCTCAAGTCTCTCCCCCATACATACACACCACAGGCACATGGTTTGTTTATTTTCTTTCCTTGAGGTCTTGGTGTCCAGCACCTCTTTGGGTTACTAAATGTTCTGTAGCAAAGATTGCTCTTGATAGTGGACTTTCAGCTGATAATCCCGGGTTAGTTAACCCAAGTTACCAAGTGATAAAGCACCCCTGAGAGCTTAGTAATCCAAGCAGATCCTTGGTTCAGGAACACCACAGACACATCCCTCAAGACTCAAACCCTTGGTGCCTAGCCTCTTTTCTTGCTATTTTTCTTTTATTCTTCAACTTTGATTGTTCTTTCCCTTTTTCTTATTAGGATCTTGTTATTTAGCTAGTCTTATGGGGTGCGTTCAAAGCATAGTATTCATGACAGATAGTTGTCTTCCCACCTTGTGGTTGAACCAACTTAGCTAACTTATGACCACACCACAAACTCAGGAACTTACTCCATAGTATGAACTCCACTCTGGTCTTTTATAAAACACTCATTCTCTTTTCATTTGATTCAAAAGGACAAGCATACAAATAAGTAAGGAAATGATGCAGTAATGACATTCAGACTAGCAAACACAGCCCTAATCAACAAAAAGTTTAAAAGACAGAATTGAAAAAGGTTCAAACTAACATGGAAGCATGTTCTATCTCATACAAGATCTTCCTTATTCAAAGCATAGAAAAAGATGGACCAAAGAAGGAACTCCACTACCTTTTACTCATGTGGTTGCCCATGCTCTCCTCCTTGCTTGTCCTCTTTGTGTCCCTCTTGAGTGCTCGTACTCCCACTCCCTTTGCTCTTTCCAATCAACTTCTTCCAGAAACCACCATCTTTCATCTTCTTCTTTAGTGTTTCCTTCTGCTGTTTCACTTTCCTTTCTTCTTGTTCTACAAAATCTTTTTGAACCTCATCATATGTAGGGATAGCATAGTGTAGATGATGCATATGACTAGACATGTAGTTCAACTTGGCTTGAGTGTTTACGTTGAACTCCTCCCTATGTAGTTACCGTCCTTCATTAAGCACAGTGAACTCATTGAATGCTTTCATCTGAGCTATTTGCCGCTGATTGAGTTTTTGCAAGTGCTTATCTTGACGTTCTTGCCTCTCAGTAACTTGGTGGATGGCTTGAGTGAGCTGGGAGTAGTGTTCCTGTTGCTGTTCCATTTGTTGTTTCTGCCACTCTTCTTGTTGGCTCATCCAGTTGGACTGAAGGTTTAGTATTTGCTCTTGTCCTTCCATATGTCTCATCTCCAAATCTTTAATGGCTCTTAGAAGGTGATTCATATTCAAGTTGGTTGGGTCATGATGTTCTTTTTGTTGATATTCTTCCCGATGAGATTCCTCTTGATGAGCTCCTTCTTTCGCTTTTTGCTTTCCTATTTGGGGTCTTCTTTGTTGTTGGGTGGGAGTAGTATAGATCAGACGCTGGAGCGTAACTAGCCTCCCAGGATTCACCCAGTCTGGATTGCTATCCTCGAAGACTACCTTGGCTCTTGTACACAATCTGAGAATAGTGCTGGGGTACCAAAGCCTGGCACCCGGATCAACCTTCTCAGCTGACTCTTGAATCCTCTCAGCTATGAGTTCATGCACATTGATTTCTCCACCCTGTACTAGGCAATATACCATAGTCGCTCGATTGATATTGACCTCTGAATTATTTGCAGCTGGGAGGATAGACATCCTTATGAGTTCAAACCATCCCTTGGCCTCTGGGCTAAGGTCTCCCCTCTTGATGAATCGGGGTCTCCCATCTGCATACCTCTCCCAGTCAGCTGCTATAACACAGATATCAGTCATGATTTCTGTGAGCTCATCATTGTCAGGGCTTTTATTTATCCTTGCATGATAACTGAGCTCATCAAAATGTGGTGATTTCAGGTGAAGAGTTCTTGTTATAGCATTGGGCTGAAGTCCACCTCCTTTCCTCTTACGTAGCTTTTGAAGGTTGGGGCCTTGGTTTTGTCTTCTCTAACCACATTTGCATAGAACTCTTTGATGAGGTTTGCATTGATCTTCCCCTCTGGATTCGTGAGCCTTTGCCACCCTCTTTGTTCAATTTTCTCCCGAATCTGTGGGCACTCGTCTTCATTGATTTGGAAGGTTAACTCGGGCAGTATCTTTTTGAGCTTTATCCGCTCAAATTCTTATTCATGGAACGCAGATTTGAATCTCTTCTCATCAAAAGGAATGCTCTCCATTGGTTCCTTCCTCTTTTGCCTCTTGGAGCTTGATGATGCCATGAACTTGAGTTGCTGTGTGAGGAGATTGGAAGGTACGGATAGATGAGGAATATGGTTGGTTAGGACGAGGTGTGATGAAGGAATTTTGGATGCCGGAAGTGTGAAGTGTGGAGAGTGGGAATTCAAGTGTGAGGGGTAAGTACGCACTAGGACTCACTTATATAGGGAGATGATGAGGGGATGAAAGGTATGGATTGATGTGGAGGTTGTTGGATGGACGGATGGGGTTTTGCAGGGCATGAGCACAAGGATCCTCATCTTTATGAAGGCTATTGGTTGTCTTCAAGGGTCTCCTTTCTTCAATGTTGCATGGCAACATTTTCCAATACATCCCCCTTTGGGGCACGTATGTTGTATCCTCCTTTTGTGGTGTCCAAACCTTCTTCATTTAATTGTCCAATCAATCCTCTTCAATGCTCCTTTCCTTTTTCCTATAAAAATAAAATAAAAAAAATCAATATCATAAAAAAAAGATTTAAACTTTACAACTAGAATAATAAAGAAAAAGAATTAGATTGTTTATTCATGAATACCAACTAACTAACTAACTGTGCATCCTTATATGCATATTCGTGGCACCTTGGGTGACACCAAACTTAGTTTGGAGCATTGTGATGAAAAAGTCTTCGGCCTCTTCTTCTAAAGGAATTTTGATGTTGTCTTCACATGCCTCTGGTGGTTTAGGTTCCTCCAGCTTTTCCTTGAGCTGTGACAGTTGCTTGTTTCCTTGTCCATCAACCAAGGGAGTTTTCGGATGAGCTTGTTGTTCTTCAATACTCATCTCTTCCTTCAGTATCTCACTGTGATCCTTCCTTAGTTCCTTGTTCTCTTGATCTGCTTCTTGTGAGTGTTTGAAAACAGTGAAGGCGAGCTATTCATCATGGATCCTCAAAATTAGCTCCCCTCGCTCCACGTCTATGAATGCTCTGGCTGTAGCTAGGAATGGTCTTCCCAATATGATTGGGTGAGTGTAACTCTCTTCCATGTCCAATATGACAAAGTCTGCTGGGAGGAAGTATTTCCCAACCTTTACCAACACATTTTCCACCACTCCTATTGCTTGTTTTTGAGTTTTGTCAGCCAGCCTGATGACTACATCTGTGGACATTATCTCATTGATATGTAGCCTCTTCACAAGGGCCAAGGGCATTAAGTTGATGCTTGCTCCCAAATCGTAGAGTGCTCTATCAAACATTGTTTCTCCTATGGCACAGGGTTTGTGAAAACTCCCTGGGTCCTTTCTTTTTGTAGGCAACTCTGGTTGAATGGGGGCGCTGCACTCCTTGTTCATCACTATAGTTTGGCCTCCCTTGAGTGAGCTTTTCCTGGGAAGCAGTTCCTTCATATACTTGATGTATGCAGGCATTTGTTGGATGGTCTTGACGAATGGTATGTTTACATGCAGAGATGCAAACAAGTCAAGAAATCTTGAGTATATTCTCTTCTCCACAGCACCATTGAGTATTTGGGGAAAGGGTGCATAGAGTCTCAGCAGCTCTTGTTGTGAGATTTTTGGTTCTTGGTGATCTTTTTCCTTCTCCTCTGCTGAGGTATCTCCAGGTTGTTCTGACGACTTGTTTGGCTTGTCCTCAGTCTCCTTATCACTTATAGTGACCATCTTGCAATCTTCCCATCTTACTTTCTTTGTTTCTCCTCTCGGATTTTTTTCCGTGTCACTTGGGAATCCATCTGTAGGTTTGGGAATCTGCTCAGAGAGATACCCTACTTGAGATTTCAACCTCTTGATGGTGTCTCCCTGGTTCTTAAAATTTGCTCGCACTTCCTCCTTGAACGCTTTGTTGTCTTGAATCTCTTTGCCTATGCCTTCAAGTAGATTCTCAATCCTTGAGAGTCTGTCATCAAATGATGGGTGATTGGGATTAGAAGTGGAAGGATGAGAAATGTTATTTTGGTTTTGATATGGATATTCTCTCAGGTTCTGAATCAAAGGAAGTTGAAGCCCTGCTTCTTCTCCCTGTCATACAACCAACAAAGCACAAGCAAGGAAAATAGATGCAGGAAGTATTTCTGTTAGAATTACTGTTAGTGTGAGTGATGCAATATATCAAACAGTTAGTGGGTCAGTGAACTGAATTGTAAATAACAAAAAAAAAAAAAAACAAAAAAGTAGGGGGAGGGAGAGAAATTAACTAAAACTGAAAGTAAATTACTCAAACAGAAAATTAAATCAAACAAACTAAAAATGCTCAATCTAGTTATCCTCCAATTTAATCATTGTTGATTCAAAATCAATCCCCGGCAACGGCGCCATAAACTTGATACGCGGAAAACTTGTCTTGCAACAAATTTCCTTCGGCAAGTGTACCGAATTCGTCGTCAAGTAAAAACTCACAATAGAGTGAGGTCGAATCCCACAAAGATTGATTGATCAAGCAACTTTAATTAGAGGAATGTTCTAGTTGAACGAATCAGAATTTGAGTTGAGAATTGCAGAAAATTAAATGGCGGGAAAGTAAATGGCAGAAACAGTAAATGCTGGAAATAAAGAGCTGAATGTAAATGGCGGAAAGTAAATTACAGAATCTTAAATGGGAATGGGGTAATTGCTCATAAAAGTAAATGGCAGAAATTAAAGAGAATGGGTAAGATCAGAAATGGGGGGTTCATTGGGCTAAGGAGATGTTGCATTCTCCGGATCAAGTTCATTTTCATCTCTTCCTCAATCAATGCATTCATTGATCTCTTTGGCAATCTTAAGTGATCGAATTACAATCAATTCATTGTAATTCAATCTCTCAAATCTTGATCAATAGCCAATTCCTTGGTCAATTGCTCATGAGAAGGGATGAAGTATGGTAACTGATTATACCACATGCATTTCCCAAATCAAGTGTTGGAAGGATTATAGTCACATATCCATCCACACTCAATTTGGTCCAGCATGAGAAAGCATTTCTAGCATGATCCCTTTATTCCTCTTTCAAGGTTCAGAAGAGATCCAAGTATGAATAGCTTCTTTTCCAAGATAACTACCCAATTGGATGAAGATCGAAAGCTTTCTAGTAAAATCAAGAGAAAAGATAGAAGAAGGAGAATGAAAACTAAAATTGATCCATCAAATTACAACAGAGCTCCTTAACCCAATGAAAGGGGTTTAGTTGTTCATAGCTCTGGAAAATGAAAACAAAGATGGAGAATACATGCTGAAAGTAAACTAGAAGTGCAGAGAAAGTAAAATACATAGAGTAATTCTAGGCCAAAGGCTCCCTATAGTTTCCGACCCTCTCAACTAATTCAAAGCTACTCCTATATATACTACTCTTCTGATCTTCTAGTTGGCTCTTCAAGTCTTGGGTATGGG
>NC_029793.2:99457299-99466918 GCF_000816755.2 Arachis ipaensis
GTTGGCTCATCATCTCTTTATCCACGTTAGCTTCCACGTTAACTAAGTTAACGTGGGAGTTAATTTTGCTCATGGTGGCTCTTGGTGGTTCACCCCAACGTTAGTGACAAAGGTAAGTGTCACTAACGTTGACGACCAATTGCTCTCTCCACGTTAGCTTCCACGTTAACTAAGTTAACGTGGGAGTTAACGTGGCTTATGGAAGCTTGGCCAACGTTAGTGACAAAGGTGAATGTCACTAACGTTGGCTTCCCTTTTGCTTCTTAACGTTAGAAGCCACGTTAACTAAGTTAACGTGGCAACTAACGTGGCCAATTATGAGCTTGATCCAACGTTAGTGACAAAGGGGAGTGTCACTAACGTTGGCCTTATTGTCTTCTTCCACGTTAGAGTTCACGTTAAGTTAACGTGACTCTTAACGTGGGCTATGATGGCTTCGAGGGCGTTATTGGTGATTACTTTTCTCATTAACTTTACAAATTAGCTCTCATTCCACGTTAGAGGTCACGTTAGTTAGATTAACATGGCTGCTAACGTGGTTCTTCCTTGCTTCTTTTGTCCTGAAATCAAGCAATAAAGTGCATCAAAGTTCTAATCCAAGTCATGGGAAATGCAACATCCAATTTGTCATTAAATTCATGCAAAATCCTCATGAAATCATGTAAAGTGCACAATGTATGCTTGAATCAAGATGTAAGTGAATATCTACCCAAAAAGAGCTTATTTTCTAAGAAAATGCATGAAACTACCCTAAAAACAGTAAAGAAAAGGTCAGTGAAACTGGCCAAAATGCCCTGGCATCAGGATTCCTGGATGAGTTCAAGCACAAGCCACCATGACAACGTGCTCACCAAATGTCCAACTTAAGGACAATAACTAAAAGTGCTAGGTGGGAGACAACCCACCATGGTATGATCTTTCAATTTTATTCTTAGTTTTATTCTATTTTATTTTTATCAATGTTCATTCATACTTTCTGCATTCTACATTCTGCATAAAAAAAAGGGGGCAAACCACGCGTGCGCGCAGGCCACGCGTGGGCGTCGATAGCAATTTCGCTCCCCCATCCAACGAACAGAAAGTTGTGATGGAATCGTGCGGCTGGTGTGCAAAAATAAAAAGCATAATTTGACCCATGCAAATGCCTATAGGATGCATGCGCGTCACCTGCAACCTGGGAATACCACCGTACGCGTCAAGCACACGCACGCGTGGGTATTGCAATCGGCGTAAATGGCGTGCTAATCCGAGAGTTGTGCTGCCCTTGCGCTGGAACTGTGCTAGAGGCACAAAATCACCCACGCGCACGTGTCTGGTATGTGAAATTGTTACTCTGAGGTTGTAAAATTTGTTGTTCGTTCTCTCCCTGGTAATGGCTCCAAAAACGTGTGCACAGTACCATGGTCCAAGCATAACTTCACAACTTCGCACAACTAACCAGCAAGTGCACTGGTCGTCCAAGTAATAAAACCTTACGTGAGTAAGGGTCGATCCCACGGAGTTTGTTGGTATGAAGCAAGCTATGGTCACCTTGTAAATCTCAGTCAGGCGGATATCAAATGGTTATGGAGTTTTTGAATGATAATAATAAATAAACAGAAAATAAAGATAGAAATACTTATGTATATCATTGGTGAGAATTTCAGATAAGCGTATGGAGATGCTTTCGTTCCTCTGAGTCTTTGCTTTCCCGCTGTCTTCATCCAATCAGTCTTACTCCTTTCCATGGAAAGCTTTATGTAAGGGCATCACCGTTGTCAATGGCTACATCCCATCCTCTTGTGAAAAAGGTTCAAATGCTCTGTCACGGCATGGCTAATCATCTGAGGTTTTCGATCATATTAGAATAGGATTCACCCTCCTTTTGCGTCTGTCACTACGCCTAGCACTCGCGAGTTTGAAGTTCGTCACAGCCATCCCTTCCCAGATCCTACTCGGAATACCACAGACAAGGTTTAGACTTTCCGAATCTCAGGAATGGACTTCCATGGGTTCTAACTTATACCACGAAGATACTAATAACTCGGACTCAGTCCCCTGTATTAGATATCTAAGAGATATTCATTCTAGCTTGGTTGCATGTAGAACGGAAGTGTTTGTCAGGCACGCGTTCATAAGTGAGAATGATGATGAGCGTCACATAATCATCACATTCATCATGTTCTTGGGTGCGAATGGATATCTTAGAAGCGGAATAAGTTGAATTGAATAGAGAAACAGTAGTACTTTGCATTAATTCATGAGGAACAGTAGAGCTCCACACCTTAATCTATGGAGTGTAGAAACTCTACCGTTGAAAATACATAAGTGAAAGGTTCAGGCATGGCCGAGAGGCCAGCCCCCAAAACGTGATCACAGGATCAAAAATATAATCCAGGATCTTCCAAAAGATCATAAGATGAAAATACAATAGTAAAAAGTCCTATTTAGACTAAACTAGTTACTAGGGTTTACAGAAGTAAGTAATTGATGCATAAATCCACTTCCGGGGCCCACTTGGTGTGTGCTTAGGCTGAGCTTGAAGTTTACACGTGGATAGGTCATTCTTGGAGTTGAACGCCAGTTTGTAACGTGTTTCTGGCGTTCAACTCTGGCTTGTGACGTGTTTCTGGCGTTTAACTCTAGATTGCAGCATAGAACTGGCGTTCAATGCCCTTTTGCGTCGCCTAAACTCGATCAAAGTATGGACTATTATATATTGCTGGAAAGCCCTGGATGTCTACTTTCCAACGCAATTGGAAGTGTGCCATTTTCAATTCTGTAGCTCCAGAAAATCCACTTTGAGTGCAGGGAGGTCAGAATCCAACAGCATCAGCAGTCCTTCTTCAACCTCTGAATCTGATTTTTGCTCAAGTCCCTCAATTTCAGCCAGAAAATACCTGAAATCACAAAAAAAACACACAAACTCATAGTAAAGTCCAGAAATGTGAATTTAACATAAAAACTAATAAAAACATCCCTAAAAGTAACTAGATCCTACTAAAAACATACTAAAAACAATGCCAAAAAGCGTATAAATTATCCGCTCATCACAACACCAAACTTAACTTGTTGCTTGTCCCCAAGCAACTGAAAATCAAATAGGATAAAAAGAAGAGAATATACTATAAATTCCAAACTATCAATGAAACATAGCTCCAATCAGATGAGCGGAACTTGTAGCTTTTTGCCTCTTGAATAGTTTTGGCATCTCACTTTGTCCATTGAGGTTCAGAATGATTGGCATCTATAGGAACTCAGAGTTCAGATAGTGCTATTGATTCTTCTAGTTCAGTATGTTGATTCTTGAACACAGATACTTTATGAGTCTTGGCCGTTGCCCTAAGCTCTTTGTTTTCCAGTATTACCACCGGATACATAAATGCCACAGACACATAATTGGGTGAACCTTTTCAGATTGTGACTCAACTTTGCTAAAGTCCCCAATTAGAGGTGTCCAAGGTTCTTAATCACACTCTTTTGTTTTGCTTTGGACCTTGACTTTAACCGCTCAGTCTCAAGTTTTCACTTGACATCTTCACGCCACAAGCACATGGTTAGGGACAGCTTGGTTTAGCCGCTTAGGCCAGGATTTTATTCCTTTAGGATCTCCTATCCACTGATGCTCAAAGCCTTGGGATCCTTTTTATTACCCTTGCCTTTTGGTTTTAAAGGGTTATTGGCTTTTTGCTCTTGCCTCTTGGTTTTAAGAGCTTTTGGCTTTTTCTGCTTGCTTTTTCTATTTCTATTTTTTTTCGCCAAGTTTTTCTTTTTTTCTCTGCAAGCTATTTGTATTCACTGCTTTTTCTTGCTTCAAGAATCATTTTTATGATTTTTCAGATTATCAAATAACATGTCTCCTTGTCATCATTCTTTCAAGAGCCAACATATTTAACATTCTTAAACAACAACTTCAAAAGACATATGCACTGTTCAAGCATTCATTCAGAAAACAAGAAGCATTGTCACCACATCAATATAATTAAACAAAGTTCAAGGATAAATTCGAAACTCATGTACTTCTTGTTCTTTTGAATTAAAACATTTTTCATTTAAGAGAGGTGATGGATTCATAGGACATTCATAACTTTAAGACAGAGTTACTAAATACTAATGATCATGTAATAAGACATAAACATGGATAAGCACTTAACATAAAGAAAACAAAAAACAGAGAATGTAAGAACAAGGAATGAGTCCACCTTAGTGATGGTGGCATTTTCTCCTTGAGGAACCAATGATGTCCTTGAGCTCTTCTATGTCTCTTCCTTGTCTTTGTTGCTCCTCCCTCATTGCTCTTTGATCTTCTCTAATTTCATGAAGGATGATGGAGTGCTCTTGATGTTCCACCCTTAATTGTCCCATGTTGGAACTTAATTCTCCTAGGGAGGTGTGGATTTGCTCCCAATAGTTTTGTGGAGGAAAATGCATTTGAGGCATCTCCGGGATCTCATGGTGATGAGCTTCATGCGTCTATTGAGATCCATGAATGGGCTCTCTTGCTTGCTCTATCCTTTTCTTAGTGATGGGCTTCTCTTCCTCAATGGGAATGTCTCCTTCTATGAAAGCTCCAACTGAGTAACATAGATGTCAAATAAGACGAGGAAAAGCTAGCCTTGCCCAGGGAGAGGGCTTTTCGGCTATTTTGTAGAGTTCAAGGGAGATGACTTCATGAACTTCTACTTCCTCTCCAATCATGATGCTATGAATCATGATGGCCCGATCCACAGTAACTTCAGATCGGTTGCTAGTGGGGATGATGGAGCATTGGATGAACCTTAACCATCCTCTAGCCACAGGCTTGAGGTCCAATCTTCTTAGTTGAACCGGCTTGCCTTTGGAGTCAATCTTCCATTGAGCTCCTTCCACACATATGTCCATGAGGACTTGGTCCAACCTTTGATCAAAGTTGACTCTCCTTGTGTAGGTGCGTGCGTTCTCTTCCATCATTGGCAAGTTGAATGCCAACCTCACATTTTCCGGACTAAACTCTAAGTATTTTCCCCGAACCATTGTAATATAATTCTTTGGATTCGAGTTTTTACTTTGATCATGGTTCTTAGTGATCCATGCATTGGCATAGAGCTCTTGAACCATTAGGATGCTGACTTGTTGGATGGGGTTTGTTAGAACTTCCCAACCTCTTCTTTGGATTTCATGTCGGATCTCCGGATACTCATTTCTCTTGAGCTTGAAAGGGACCTCGGGGATCACCTTCTTCTTGGCCACAACATCATAGAAGTGGTCTTGATGAGCTTTGGAGATGAATCTTTCCATTTCCCATGACTCGGAGGTGGAAGCTTTTGTCTTCCCTTTCCCTTTTCTAGAGGATTCTCCGGTCTTGGGTGCCATCAATGGTAATGGAAAAATAAAAGCTTATGCTTTTACCACACCAAACTTAGAATATTGTTCGCCCTCGAGCAAGAAAAGAAAGAATAAATGAAGAAGAAGAAGAAAATATGGAGGAGAGGAGGGAGAGGTGTATTCGGCCAAGAAGGGGAAGAGAGGGTTGTGTTGTGTGAAAATGAGGAAGAATGGAGGGCTTTATATAGGGAAGGGAGGGGGGGTTAAGGTTCGGCCATATAGGGTGGGTTTGGGTGGGAAATTGGTTTTGAATTTTGAAGGTAGGTGGAGTTTATGAGGTAGGTTTATGGGGAAGAGTGGATGGATGTGAGTGGTGAAGTGGTGATACGGAAGAGAGATTGAGGTGATTGGTGAAGAGTTTTGGGGAAGAGTGTTTATTGGGAAGAGAGGATGAACATTGAGAAGAGGGAAGAGAATGAGTGGTGGTAGGTGGGGATCCTGTGGGGTCCACAGATGCTGAGTTGATCCTGTGGGTCCACAGATCCTGAGGTGTCAAGGAATTGCATCCCTGCACTAATTAGGCATGTAAAATGCCTTTGCATGCAATTCTGGTGTTTAAACGCCGAATTGATGCTTGTTTTGGGCGTTCAGCGCCCAGATGCAGCATATTTCTGGCGTTGAATTCCAGCCAGATGCTTGTTTCTGGCGTTCAGCGCCAGCTCTTCCTCAGTGTACATTTCTGGCATCTGAACGCCAGCATGCTGCTTGTTTCTGGCATTCAACGCCAGATCCATGCTTTGTTCTGGCATTGAACGCCAGCCAGATGCTCCTTACTGGCGTTTAAATGCCAGTAAGATCCTCCTCCAGGGTGTGATTTTTCTTCTGCTGTTTTTGATTCCGTTTTCAATTTTGGCCAATATGGCATTCAGAGTATCAATTTCAAGAACTCTCTTCTTCTGAGGCGTCCCATTACTCACAGGATTCCTCACAGAAGTGTACATGAACTGGTTATTAGCAACCATGTCAATGAGTTCTTGAGCTTCTGCAGGCGTTTTCTTTAGGTGAATGGATCCACCTGCAGAAGTATCTAATGACATCTTAGCTAATTCAGACAGACCATCATAGAATATATCCAAGATGGTCCATTCTAAAAGCATGTCAGAAAGACACTTTTTGGTCAGTTCCTTGTATCTCTCCCAAACTTCATAGAGGGATTCACCTTCCTTCTGTCTGAAGGTTTGAACATCCACTCTAAGCTTACTCAGCTTTTGGGGAGGAAAGAACTTGGCTAAGAAAGCCTTGACCAGCTTATCCCAAGAGTTCAGGCTATCCTTAGGTTGAGAGTCCAACCATATTCTAGCTCTGTCTCTCAAACAGAAAAATAATAATAATAATAGGGATCCTTTTTACCCAGGTATAGAGGCTCCCCTGTGTGAGTAGAAGAAGAAAAGAATGTAATGTAAAGAAGGGAAGAAGAAAAACTCGAACACAGAGAGGGAGGTAGTGTTCGAATTTTTGGATGGGAGAGAAGTGTTAGTAGATGAATAAATAAATAGAAGGAGATGAGAGAGAAGGATTTTCGAAAATTATTTTTGAAAAATGGTTAGTGATTTTTGAAATTTAAAAGAAGAAATATTAAAATAAAATTTGAAAGAATTAGTTAATTAAAAAGAATTTTTGAAAAAGAGGGAAGATATTTTCGAAAATTAGGGGGAGAGAGTTATTTAGGTAGTTTTGAAAAAGATAAGAAACAAACAAAAAGTCAATTAGTTAGTTGAAAAAGATTTAAAAATCAATTTTGAAAAGATAAGAAGATAAGAAGTTAGAAAAGATATTTGAAAATCAAATTTTTGAAAAAGATATGTTTTAAAAAGATAGGATTAAAAAGATATGATTTTGAAAAAGATAAGATAAAAAGATATTTTTGAAAAGATATGATTGAAATTAGTTTTGAAAAAGAATTGATTTTTAAAATCACAATTAATGACTTGATTCACAAGAAATCACAAGATATGATTCTAGAACTTAAAGTTTGAATCTTTCTTAACAAGTAAGTAACAAACCTGAAATTTTTGAATCAAAACATTAATTGTTGAAGATATTTTCGAAAATTATGAGACAAAATTAAGAAAAAGATTTTTGAAACATATTTTTTTTAAAAAATTTTCAAAAATGACTAAGAAAAATGAAAAAGATTTGATTTTTGAAAAAGATTTTGAAAAAGATAAGATTTTTAAATTGAAAATTTGATTTGACTCATAAGAACAACTAGATTTTAAAAATTTTTGAAAAAGTCAATCCAAATTTTCGAAATTTATGAGTGAAAAATGGAAAGATATTTTTTTTTTATTTTTGAATTTTCAATAATGAAAGAGAAAAACATGAAAAAGACTCAATGCATGAAAGTTATGGGTCAAAACAACGAATGGATGCAAGAATGCTATGAATGTCAAGATGAACACCAAGAACACTTTGAAGATCATGATGAACATCAAGAACATATTTTTGAAAAATTTTCAATGCAAAGAAAACATGCAAGACACCAAACTTAGAAATCTTTCATGTTCAGATACTATGATTGCAAAAATGCACATGAAAAACAAGAAAAGACACAAAACAAGAAAACATCAAGATCAAACAAGAAGATTCGCTAGGAACACTTGAAGATCATGAAGAACACTATGAATGCATGAATGCATGATTTTTCGAAAAATGCAGAGAATTTTTAGAAAAAATGCAATTGACACCAAACTTGAAATTGACTCAAGACTCAAACAAGAAACAAAAAATATTTTTGATTTTTATGATTTTATGATTTTTTTTTTGGATTTTTCGAAAATTAATGTGAAAAAGAAAAATAAAGATTCCAAAATTTTTAATGTGAATTCTAGGAATCTTGCACTCTTAGTCTAAAGCTCCAATCTGAGGGTTAGACATGGCTTAATAGCCAGTCAAGCCTTAGCATGTAAATCAGGTGGATCAGGAACAGCAGCAGGTGGATTAGCAACAACTAGCTTGCTCTTGATAATGTTGGGTTGGAAGCCCCAGTCCAAATGAATTTAGACATGGCTTTACAGCCAGCCAGGCTTCACATGCTTCATGAAACTCTAGAATTCATTCTTAAAAATTCTGAAGAATAATTTTCGAAAACAAATGAGAAATTTTAGAAAGATTTTTGAAAATTTTTTTTTAAAAATAAAACAAAAAGAAAATTACCTAATCTGAGCAACAAGATGAACCGTCAGTTGTCCAAACTCGAACAATCCTCGGCAACGGCGCCAAAAACTTGGTATGCGAAATTGTTACTCTGAGGTTGTAAAATTTGTTGTTCGTTCTCTCCCTGGTAATGGCTCCAAAAACATGTGCACAGTACCATGGTCCAAGCATAACTTCACAACTTCGCACAACTAACCAGCAAGTGCACTGGGTCATCCAAGTAATAAAACCTTACGTGAGTAAGGGTCGATCCCACAGAGATTGTCGGTATGAAGCAAGCTATGGTCACCTTGTAAATCTCAGTCAGTCGGATATCAAATGGTTATGGAGTTTTCGAATGATAATAATAAATAAACAGAAATTAAAGATAGAAATACTTATGTATATCGTTGGTGAGAATTTCAGATAAGCGTATGGAGATGCTTTCGTTCCTCTAAAACTTTGCTTTCCTGCTGTCTTCATCCAATCAGTCTTACTCCTTTCCATGGAAAGCTTTATGTAAGGGCATCACCGTTGTCAATGGCTACATCCCATCCTCTTGTGAAAAAGGTCCAAATGCTCTGTCACGGCACGGATAATCATCTGAGGTTCTCGATCATATTGGAATAGGATTCACCCTCCTTTTGCGTCTGTCACTATGCCCAGCACTCGCGAGTTTGAAGTTCGTCACAGCCATCACTTCCCAGATCCTACTCGGAATACCACAGACAAGGTTTAGACTTTCCGGATCTCAGGAATGGACATCCATGGGTTCTAACTTATACCACGAAGATACTAATAACTCGGACTCGGTCCCCTGTATTAGATATCTAAGAGATATTCATTCTAGCTTGGTTGCATGTAGAACGGAAGTGTTTGTCAGGCACACGTTCATAAGTGAGAATGATGATGAGCGTCACATAATCATCACATTCATCATGTTCTTGGGTGCGAATGGATATCTTAGAAGCGGAATAAGTTGAATTGAATAGAGAAACAGTAGTACTTTGCATTAATTCATGAGGAACAGCAGAGCTCCNCAGGCACACGTAGAATGATGATGAGCGTCACATAATCATCACATTCATCATGTTCTTGGGTGCGAATGGATATCTTAGAAGCGGAATAAGTGGAATAAGTT
>NC_029793.2:99468032-99474286 GCF_000816755.2 Arachis ipaensis
TTGAATTGAATAGAAAAACAGTAGTACTTTGCATTAAATCATGAGGAACAGCAGAGCTCCACACCTTAATCTATGGAGTGTAGAAACTCTACCGTTGAAAATACATAAGTGAAAGGTTCAGGCATGGCCGAGAGGCCAGCCCCCAAAACGTGATCACAGGATCAAAAATATAATCCAGGATCTTCCAAAAGATCATAAGATGAAAATACAATAGTAAAAAGTCCTATTTATACTAAACTAGTTACTAGGGTTTACAGAAGTAAGTAATTGATGCATAAATCCACTTCCGGGGCTTACTTGGTGTGTGCTTGGGCTGAGCTTGAATGTTACACGTGTATAGGTCATTCTTGGAGTTGAACGCCAGTTTGTAACGTGTTTCTGGCGTTCAACTCTGGCTTGTGACGTGTTTCTGGCATTTAACTCCAGACTGCAGCATAGAACTGGCGTTCAATGCCCTTTTGCGTCGTCTAAACTCGACCAAAGTATGGACTATTATATATTGCTAAAAAGCCCTGGATGTCTACTTTCCAACGCAATTGGAAGCGTGCCATTTTCAATTTTGTAGCTCCAGAAAATCCACTTTGAGTGCAGGGAGGTCAGAATCCAACAGTATCAGCAGTCCTTCTTCAACCTCTGAATCTGATTTTCGCTCAAGTCCCTCAATTTCAGCCAGAAAATACCTGAAATCACAAAAAAACACACAAACTCATAGTAAAGTCCAGAAATGTGAATTTAACATAAAAACTAATAAAAACATCCCTAAAAGTAACTAGATCCTACTAAAAACATACTAAAAACAATGCCAAAAAGCGTATAAATTATCCGCTCATCACAACACCAAACTTAAATTGTTGCTTGTCCCCAAGCAACTGAAAATCAAATAGGATAAAAAGAAGAGAATATACTATAAATTCCAAACTATCAATGAAACATAGCTCCAATCAGATGAGCGGGACTTGTAGCTTTTTGCCTCTTGAATAGTTTTGGCATCTCACTTTGTCCATTGAGGTTCAGAATGATTGGCATCTATAGGAACTCAGAGTTCAGATAGTGCTATTGATTCTCCTAGTTCAGTATGTTGATTCTTGAACACAGCTACTTTATGAGTCTTGGCCGTTGTCCTAAGCACTTTGTTTTCCAGTATTACCACCGGATACATAAATGCCACAGACACATAATTGGGTGAACCTTTTCAGATTGTGACTCAGCTTTGCTAAAGTCCCCAATTAGAGGTGTCCAGGGTTTTTAATCACACTCTTTTTTTTTGCTTTGGACCTTGACTTTAACCGCTCAGTCTCAAGTTTTCACTTGACACCTTCACGCCACAAGCACATGGTTAGGGACAGCTTGGTTTAGCCGCTTAGGCCAGGATTTTATTCCTTTATGCCCTCCTATCCACTGATGCTCAAAGCCTTGGGATACTTTTTATTACCCTTGCCTTTTAGTTTTAAGGGGTTATTGGCTTTTTGCTCTTGCCTCTTGGTTTTAAGAGCTTTTGGCTTTTTCTGCTTGCTTTTTCTTTTTCTATTTTTTTTCGCCATTTTTTTTCTTTTTTTTTCTGCAAGCTATTTGTATTCACTGCTTTTTCTTGCTTCAAGAATCATTTTTATGATTTTTCAGATTATCAAATAACATGTCTCCTTGTCATCATTCTTTCAAGAGCCAACATATTTAACATTCTTAAACAACAACTTCAAAAGACATATGCACTGTTCAAGCATTCATTCAGAAAACAAGAAGCATTGTCACCAGCTAGCCTTGGCCAGGGAGAGGGCTTTTCGGCTATTTTGTAGAGTTCAAGGGAGATGACTTCATGAACTTCTACTTCCTCTCCAATCATGATGCTATGAATCATGATGGGCCGATCCACAGTAACTTCAGATCGGTTGCTAGTGGGGATGATGGAGCATTGGATGAACCTTAACCATCCTCTAGCCACAGGCTTGAGGTCCAATCTTCTTAGTTGAACCGGCTTGCCTTTGGAGTTAATCTTCCATTGAGCTCCTTCCACACATATGTCCATGAGGACTTGGTCTAACCTTTGATCAAAGTTGACTCTCCTTGTGTAGGGGCGTGCGTTCTCTTCCATCATTGGCAAGTTGAATGCCAACCTCACATTTTTCGGACTAAACTCTAAGTATTTCCCCCGAACCATTGTAATATAATTCTTTGGATTCGGGTTCTTACTTTGATCATGGTTCTTAGTGATCCATGCATTGGCATAGAACTCTTGAACCATTAGGATGCTGACTTGTTGGATGGGGTTTGTTAGAACTTCCCAACCTCTTCTTTGGATTTCATGTCGGATCTCCGGATACTCATTTCTCTTGAGCTTGAAAGGGACCTCGGGGATCACCTTCTTTTTGGCCACAACTTCATAGAAGTGGTCTTGATGAGCTTTGGAGATGAATCTTTCCATTTCCCATGACTCGGAGGTGGAAGCTTTTGTCTTCCCTTTCCCTTTTCTAGAGGATTCTCCGGTCTTGGGTGCCATCAATAGTAATGGAAAAAATAAAAGCTTATGCTTTTACCACACCAAACTTAGAATATTGTTCGCCCTCGAGCAAGAAAAGAAAGAATAAATGAAGAAGAAGAAGAAAATATGGAGGAGAGGAGGGAGAGGTGTATTCGTCCAAGAAGGGGAAGAGAGGGTTGTGTTATGTGAAAATGAGGAAGAATGGAGGGCTTTATATAGGGAAGGGAGGGGGGGTTAAGGTTTGGCCATATAGGGTAGGTTTGGGTGGGAAATTGGTTTTGAATTTTGAAGGTAGGTGGAGTTTATGAGGTAGGTTTATGGGGAAGAGTGGATGGATGTGAGTGGTGAAGTGGTGATAGGGAAGAGAGATTGAGGTGATTGGTGAAGAGTTTTGGGGAAGAGTGTTTATTGGGAAGAGAGGATGAACATTGAGAAGAGGGAAGAGAATGAGTGGTGGTAGGTGGGGATCCTGTGGGGTCCACAGATGCTGAGTTGATCCTGTGGGTCCACAGATCCTGAGGTGTCAAGGAATTGCATCCCTGCACTAATTAGGCATGTAAAATGCCTTTGCATGCAACTCTGGTGTTTAAACGCCGAATTGATGCTTGTTTTGGGCGTTCAGCGCCCAGATGCAGCATATTTCTGGCGTTCAGCGCCAGCTCTTCCTCAGTGTACATTTCTGGCATCTGAACGCTAGGATGCTGCTTGTTTCTGGCATTCAACGCCAGATCCATGCTTTGTTCTGGCGTTGAACGCCAGCCAGATGCTCCTTACTGGCGTTTAAATGCCAGTAAGATCCTCCTCCAGGGTGTGATTTTTCTTCTGCTGTTTTTGATTCCGTTTTCAATTTTTATATTTATTTTGTGACTCCACATGATCATGAACCTAATAAAACATGAAATAACAATAAAAATAAATTAAAATTAGATAAATAAAAATTGGGTTGCCTCCCAACAAGTGCTTCTTTAATGTCAATAGCTTGACAGTGGTCTCTCATGGAGCCTCACAGATGTTCAGAGCATTGTTGAGACTCCCCAACACCAAACTTAGAGTTTGGATATGGGAGTTCAACACCAAACTTAGAGTTTGGTTGTGGCCTTTGTTGCATCAGAGAAACTAATTGAGGTTTCAGCTCAAAATTATTTGCTCCAATGGTAGGGATGGAGATGCTTCTTCCATGTAAATTGGAATTAGGTGCAGTAAAGTCACCAAGCATCCTCCTTGCATTATTATTATTTTCGGCTGCCATCTCCTCTTCCTGTTCAAAAATTTCTGTAAGGTTGTCTATGGATTGTTGTATTTTAGCTTCTCTTAGTTTTCTTTTCAGAGTCCTTTCAGGTTTAGGATCTGCTTCAACAAGAATGTTCTTGTCCTTGCTCCTGCTCATATGAAAAAGAGGGAACAGAATAATAATAATAATAATAATAGGGATCCTTTTTACCCAGGTATAGAGGCTCCCCTGTGTGAGTAGAAGAAGAAAAGAATGTAATGTAAAGAAGGGAAGAAGAAAAACTCGAACACAGAGAGGGAGGTAGTGTTCGAATTTTTGGATGGGAGAGAAGTGTTAGTAGATGAATAAATAAATAGAAGGAGATGAGAGAGAAGGATTTTCGAAAATTATTTTTGAAAAATGGTTAGTGATTTTTGAAATTTAAAAGAAGAAATATTAAAATAAAATTTGAAACAATTAGTTAATTAAAAAAAATTTTTGAAAAAGAGGGAAGAGATTTTCGAAAATTAGGGGGAGAGAGTTAGTTAGGTAGTTTTGAAAAAGATAAGAAACAAACAAAAAGTCAATTAGTTAGTTGAAAAAGATTTAAAAATCAATTTTGAAAAGATAAGAAGATAAGAAGTTAGAAAAGATATTTGAAAATCAAATTTTTGAAAAAGATATGTTTTAAAAAGATATGATTAAAAAGATATGATTTTGAAAAAGATAAGATAAAAAGATATTTTTGAAAAGATATGATTGAAATTAGTTTTGAAAAAGATTTGATTTTTAAACTCACAATTAATGACTTGATTCACAAGAAATCACAAGATATGATTCTAGAACTTAAAGTTTGAATCTTTCTTAACAAGTAAGTAACAAACTTGAAATTTTTGAATCAAAACATTAATTGTTGAAGATATTTTCGAAAATTATGAGACAAAATTAAGAAAAAGATTTTTGAAAAATATTTTTTTTTTAAAAATTTTCGAAAATGACTAGGAAAAATGAAAAAGATTTGATTTTTGAAAAATATTTTGAAAAAGATAAGATTTTTAAATTGAAAATTTGATTTGACTCATAAGAACAACTAGATTTTAAAAATTTTTGAAAAAGTCAATCCAAATTTTCGAAATTTATGAGTGAAAAATGGAAAGATATTTTTTTTTATTTTTGAATTTTCAATGATGAAAGAGAAAAACATGAAAAAGACTCAATGCATGAAAGTTATGGGTCAAAACAATGAATGCATGCAAGAATGCTATGAATGTCAAGATGAACACCAAGAACACTTTGAAGATCATGATGAACATCAAGAACATATTTTTGAAAAATTTTCAATGAAAAGAAAACATGCAAGACACCAAACTTAGAAATCTTTCATGTTCAGATACTATGAATGCAAAAATGCACACGAAAAACAAGAAAAGACACAAAACAAGAAAACATCAAGATCAAACAAGAAGACTGGCCAGGAACACTTGAAGATCATGAAGAACACTATGAATGCATGAATGCATGATTTTTCGAAAAATGCAGAGAATTTTTAGAAAAAATGCAATTGACACCAAACTTGAAATTGACTCAAGACTCAAACAAAAAACACAAAATATTTTTGATTTTTATGATTTTATGATTTTTTTTAGATTTTTCGAAAATTAATGTGAAAAAGAAAAATAAAGATTCCAAAATTTTTAATGTGAATTCCAGGAATCTTGCACTCTTAGTCTAAAGCTCCAATCTGAGGGTTAGACATGGCTTAATAGCCAGGCAAGCTTTAGCATGTAAATCAGGTGGATCAGGAACAGCAGCAGGTGGATTAGCAACAACTAGCTTGCTCTTGATAATGTTGGGTTGGAAGCCCCAGTCCAAATGAATTTAGACATGGCTTTACAGCCATCCAGGCTTAACATGCTTCATGAAACTCTAGAATTCATTCTTAAAAATTCTGAAGAATAATTTTCGAAAATAGATGAGAAATTTTTGAAAGATTTTTGAAATTTTTTTTAAAAATAAAACAAAAAGAAAATTACCTAATCTGAGCAACAAGATGAACCGTCAGTTGTCTAAACTCGAACAATCCCCGGCAACGGCACCAAAAACTTGGTATGCGAAATTGTTACTCTGAGGTTGTAAAATTTGTTGTTCGTTCTCTCCCTGGTAATGGCTCCAAAAACGTGTGCACAGTACCATGGTCCAAGCATAACTTCACAACTTCGCACAACTAACCAGCATGTGCACTGGGTTGTCCAAGTAATAAAACCTTACGTGAGTAAGGGTCGATCCCACGGAGATTGTCGGTATGAAGCAAGCTATGGTCACCTTGTAAATCTCAGTCAGGCGGATATCAAATGGTTATGGAGTTTTCGAATGATAATAATAAATAAACAGAAAATAAAGATAGAAATACTTATGTATATCATTGGTGAGAATTTCAGATAAGCGTATGGAGATGCTTTCGTTCCTCTGAATCTTTGCTTTCCCGCTGTCTTCATCCAATCAGTCTTACTCCTTTCCATGGAAAGCTTTATGTAAGGGCATCACCGTTGTCAATGGCTACATCCCATC
>NC_029793.2:99474547-99493112 GCF_000816755.2 Arachis ipaensis
AATAATAAATAAATAGAAAATAAAGATAGAAATACTTATGTATATCATTGGTGAGAATTTCAGATAAGCGTATGGAGATGCTTTCGTTCCTCTGAATCTTTGCTTTCCCGCTGTCTTCATCCAATCAGTCTTACTCCTTTCCATGGAAAGCTTTATGTAAGGGCATCACCGTTGTCAATGGCTACATCCCATCCTCTTGTGAAAAAGGTCCAAATGCTCTGTGACGGCACGGCTAATCATTTGAGGTTCTCGATCATATTGGAATAGGATTCACCCTCCTTTTGCGTCTGTCACTACGCCCAGAACTCGCGAGTTTGAAGTTCGTCACAGCCATCCCTTCCCAGATCCTACTCGGAATACCACAGACAAGGTTTAGACTTTCCGGATCTCAGGAATGGACATCCATGGGTTCTAACTTATACCATGAAGATACTAATAACTCGGACTCGGTCCCCTGTATTAGATATCTAAGAGATATTCATTCTAGCTTGTTTGCATGTAGAACTGAAGTGTTTGTCAGGCACGCGTTCATAAGTGAGAATGATGATGAGTGTCACATAATCATCACATTCATCATGTTCTTGGGTGCGAATGGATATCTTAGAAGCGGAATAAGTTGAATTGAATAGAGAAACAGTAGTACTTTGCATTAATTCATAAGGAACAGCAGAGCTCCACACCTTAATCTATGGAGTGTAGAAACTCTACCGTTGAAAATACATAAGTGAAAGGTTCAGGCATGGCCGAGAGGCCAGCCCCCAAAACGTGATCACAGGATCAAAAATATAATCCAGGATCTTCCAAAAGATCATAAGATGAAAATACAATAGTAAAAAGTCCTATTTATACTAAACTAGTTACTAGGGTTTACCGAAGTAAGTAATTGATGCATAAATCCACTTTCGGGGCCCACTTGGTGTGTGCTTGGGCTGAGCTTGAAGTTTACACGTGGATAGGTCATTCTTGGAGTTGAACGCCAGTTTGTAACGTGTTTCTGGCGATCAACTCTGGCTTTTGACGTGTTTCTGGCGTTTAACTCCAGACTGCAGCATAGAACTGGCGTTCAATGCCCTTTTGCGTCGCCTAAACTTGGCCAAAGTATGGACTATTATATATTGCTAGAAAGCCCTGGATGTCTAATTTCCAACGCAATTGGAAGCGTGCCATTTTCAATTCTGTAGCTCCAGAAAATCCACTTTGAGTGCAGGGAGGTCAGAATCCAACAGCATCAGTAGTCCTTCTTCAACCTTTGAATATGATTTTTGCTCAAGTCCCTCAATTTCAGTCAGAAAATACCTGAAATCACAAAAAAACACACAAACTCATAGTAAAGTCCAAAAATGTGAATTTAACCTAAAAAGTAATAAAAACATCCCTAAAATTAACTAGATCTTACTAAAAACATGCTAAAAATAATGCCAAAAAGCGTATAAATTATCCGCTCATCACAACACCAAACTTAAATTGTTGTTTGTCCCCAAGCAACTGAAAATCAAATAGGATAACAAGAAGAGAATATACTATAAATTCCAAACTATCAATGAAACATAGCTCCAATCAGATGAGCGGGACTTGTAGCTTTTTGCCTCTTGAATAGTTTTGGCATCTCACTTTATCCATTGAGGTTCAGAATGATTGGCATCTATAGGAACTCAGAATTCAGATAGTGTTATTGATTCTCCTAGTTCAGTATGTTGATTCTTGAACACAGCTACTTTATGAGTCTTGGCCGTGGCCCTAAGCACTTTGTTTTCCAGTATTACCACCGGATACATAAATGCCACAGACACATAATTGGGTGAACCTTTTCAGATTGTGACTCAGCTTTGCTAAAGTCCCCAATTAGAGGTGTCCAGGGTTCTTAAGCACACTCTTTTTTTTTGCTTTGGACCTTGACTTTAACCGCTCAGTCTCAAGTTTTCACTTGACACCTTCACACCACAAGCACATGGTTAGGGACAGCTTGGTTTAGCCGCTTAGGCCAGGATTTTATTCCTTTAGGCCCTCCTATCCACTGATGCTCAAAGCCTTGGGATCCTTTTTATTACCCTTGCCTTTTAGTTTTAAGGGGTTATTGGCTTTTTGCTCTTGCCTCTTGGTTTTAAGAGCTTTTGGCTTTTTCTGCTTGCTTTTTCTTTTTCTATTTTTTTTTGCCATTTTTTTTCTTTTTTTTTTCTGCAAGCTATTTGTATTCACTGCTTTTTCTTGCTTCAAGAATCATTTTTATGATTTTNNNGGCTTAAGGTCCAGTCTTCTAAGTTGAACCGGTTTGCCTTTTGAGTCAATCTTCCATTGAGGTCCTTCCACACATATGTCCGTGGGGACTTGGTCCAACCTTTGATCAAAGTTGACTCTCCTTGTGTAAGGGCGTGCGTTCTCTTCCATCATTTGCAAGTTGAATGCCAACCTCACATTTTTCGGGCTAAAATCTAAGTATTTCCCCTAAACTATTGTAATATAATTCTTTGGATTCGGGTTCTTACTTTGATCATGGTTCTTAGTGATCCATGCATTGGCATAGAACTCTTGAACCATTAGGATGCTGACTTGTTGGATGGGGTTTGTTAGAACTTCCCAACCTCTTCTTTGGATTTCATGTCGGATCTCCGGATACTCATTTCTCTTGAGCTTGAAAGGGACCTCGGGGATCACCTTCTTCTTGGCCACAACATCATAGAAGCGGTCTTGATGAGCTTTGGAGATGAATCTTTCCATTTTCCATGACTCGGAGGTGGAAGCTTTTGTCTTCCCTTTCCCTTTTCTAGAGGATTCTCCGGTCTTGGGTGCCATCAATGGTAATGGAAAAACAAAAGCTTATACTTTTACCACACCAAACTTAGAATATTGTTCGCCCTCGAGCAAGAAAAGAAAGAATAAATGAAGAAGAAGAAGAAAATATGGAGGAGAGGAGGGAGAGGTGTATTCGGCCAAGAAGGGGAAGAGAGGGTTGTGTTGTGTGAAAATGAGGAAGAATTGAGGGCTTTATATGGGGAAGGGAGGGGGGTTAAGGTTCGGCCATATAGGGTGGGTTTGGGTGGGAAATTGGTTTTGAATTTTGAAGGTAGGTGGAGTTTATGAGGTAGGTTTATGGGGAAGAGTGGATGGATGTGAGTGGTGAAGTGGTGATAGGGAAGAGAGATTGAGGTGATTGGTGAAGAGTTTTGGGGAAGAGTGTTTATTGGGAAGAGAGGATGAACATTGAGAAGAGGGAAGAGAATGAGTGGTGGTAGGTGGGGATCCTGTGGGGTCCACAGATGCTGAGTTGATCCTGTGGGTCCACAGATCCTGAGGTGTCAAGGAATTGCATCCCTGCACCAATTAGGCATGTAAAATGCCTTTGCATGCAATTCTGGCGTTTAAACGCCGAATTGATGCTTGTTTTGGGTGTTCAGCGCCCAGATGCAGCATATTTCTAGCGTTGAACGCCAGCCAGATGCTTGTTTATGGCGTTCAGCGCCAGCTCTTCCTCAGTGTACATTTCTGGCATCTGAACGCCAGGATGCTGCTTGTTTCTGGCATTCAACGCCAGATCCATGCTCTGTTCTGGTGTTGAACGCCAGCCAGATGCTCCTTACTGGCGTTTAAACGCCAGTAAGATCCTCCTCTAGGGTGTGATTTTTCTTCTGCTGTTTTTGATTCCGTTTTCAATTTTTATATTTATTTTGTGACTCCACATGATCATGAATCTAATAAAACATGAAATAACAATAAAAATAAATTAAAATTAGATAAATAAAAATTGGGTTGCCTCCCAACAAGCGCTTCTTTAATGTCAATAGCTTGACAGTGGGCTCTCATGGAGCCTTACAGATGTTCAGAGCATTGTTGAGACTCCCCAACACCAAACTTAGAGTTTGGATATGGGAGTTCAACACCAAACAGTGGCCTTAGATAGATCAAAGACTAAGTTTGCTAAATTAGAGGTATTTTGTTCAGAGTTCTCTGTTTGTTGCTGAGTGGATGATGGAAAAGGTTTACTATTGTTAAACCTATTTCTTCCACCATTATTAAAGCCTTGTTGAGGCTTTTGTTGATCCTTCCATGAGAGATTTGGGTGATTTTTCCATGAGGGATTATAGGTGTTTCCATATGGTTCACCCATGTAATTCACCTCTGCTATTGCAGGGTTTTCAGGATCATAAGCTTCTTCTTCAGAAGATGCCTCTTGAGTACTGTTGGATGCAGCTTGCATTCCATTCAGACTCTGAGAAATCATATTGACTTACTGAGTCAATATTTTATTCTGGGCCAATATGGCTTTCAGAGTATCAATTTCAAGAACTCCCTTCTTCTGAGGCGTCCCATTACTCATAGGATTCCTCTCAGAAGTGTACATGAACTGGTTATTAGCAACCATGTCAATGAGTTCTTGAGCTTCTATAGGCATTTTCTTTAGGTGAATGGATCCACCTGCAGAAGTATCCAATGACATCTTAGCTAATTCAAACAGACCATCATAGAATATATCCAAGATGGTCCATTCTGAAAGCATGTCAGAAGGACACTTTTTGGTCAGTTCCTTGTATCTCTCCCAAACTTCATAGAGGGATTCACCTTCCTTCTGTCTGAAGGTTTGAACATCCACTCTAAGCTTACTCAGCTTTTGGGGAGGAAAGAACTTGGCTAAGAAAGCCTTGACCAGCTTATCCCAAGAGTTCAGGCTATCCTTAGGTTGAGAGTCCAACCATATTCTAGCTCTGTCTCTTACATCCAAAGGGAAAAGCATGAGCCTGTAGACTTCTGGATCTACTCCATTAGTCTTAACAGTATCACATATCTGCAAGAATTCAGTTAAGAACTGAAAAGGATCTTCAGATGGAAGTCCATGAAACTTGCAGTTTTGTTGCATCAGAGAAACTAATTGAGGTTTCAGCTCAAAATTGTTTGCTCCAATGGTAGGGATGGAGATGCTTCTTCCATGTAAATTGGAATTAGGTGCAGTAAAGTCACCAAGCATCCTCCTTGCATTATTATTATTTTTGGCTGCCATCTCCTCTTCCTGTTCGAAAATTTCTGTAAGGTTGTCTCTGGATTGTTGTATTTTAGCTTCTCTTAGTTTTCTTTTTAGAGTCCTTTCAGGTTTAGGATCTGCTTCAACAAGAATATTCTTGTCCTTGCTCCTGCTCATATTAAAAAGAGGGAACAGAAAAATAATAATAATAATAGAAATCCTTTTTACCCAGGTATAGAGGCTCCCCTGTGTGAGTAGAAGAAGAAAAGAATGTAATGTAAAGAAGGGAAGAAGAAAAACTCGAACACAGAGAGGGAGGTAGTGTTCGAATTTTTGGATGGGAGAGAAGTGTTAGTAGATGAATAAATAAATAGAAGGAGATGAGAGAGAAGGATTTTCGAAAATTATTTTTGAAAAATGGTTAGTGATTTTTGAAAATTAAAAGAAGAAATATTAAAATTAAAATTTGAAATAATTAGTTAATTAAAAAGAATTTTTGAAAAAGAGGGAAGAGATTTTCGAAAATTAGAGGGAGAGAGTTAGTTAGGTAGTTTTGAAAAAGACAAGAAACAAACAAAAAGTCAATTAGTTAGTTGAAAAAGATTTAAAAATCAATTTTGAAAAAATAAGAAGATAAGAAGTTAGAAAAGATATTTGAAAATCAAATTTTTGAAAAAGATATGTTTTAAAAAGATATGATTAAAAAGATATGATTTTGAAAAAGATAAGATAAAAAGATATTTTTGAAAAGATATGATTGAAATTAGTTTTGAAAAAGATTTGATTTTTAAAATCACAATTAATGACTTGATTCACAAGAAATCACAAGATATGATTCTAGAACTTAAAGTTTGAATCTTTCTTAACAAGTAAGTAACAAACTTGAAATTTTTGAATCAAAACATTAATTGTTGAAGATATTTTCGAAAATTATGAGACAAAATTAAGAAAAAGATTTTTGAAAAATATTTTTTTTTAAAAATTTTCGAAAATGACTAAGAAAAATGAAAAAGATTTGATTTTTGAAAAAGATTTTGAAAAAGATAAGATTTTTAAATTAAAAATTTGATTTGACTCATAAGAACAACTGGATTTTAAAAATTTTTGAAAAAATCAATCCAAATTTTCGAAATTTATGAGTGAAAAATGGAAAGATATTTTTTTTGATTTTTGAATTTTCAATGATGAAAGAGAAAAACATGAAAAAGACTCAATGCATGAAAGTTATGGGTCAAAACAATGAATGCATGCAAGAATGCTATGAATGTCAAGATGAACACCAAGAACACTTTGAAGATCATGATGAACATCAAGAACATATTTTTGAAAAAATTTCAATGCAAAGAAAACATGCAAGACACCAAACTTAGAAATCTTTCATGTTCAGATACTATGAATGCAAAAATGCACATGAAAAACAAGAAAAGACACAAAACAAGAAAACATCAAGATCAAACAAGAAGACTGGCCAGGAACACTTGAAGATCATGAAGAACACTATGAATGCATGAATGCATGATTTTTCGAAAAATGCAGAGAATTTTTTGAAAAAATACAATTGACATCAAACTTGAAATTGACTCAAGACTCAAACAAGAAACACAAAATATTTTTGATTTTTATGATTTTATGATTTTTTTTGGATTTTTCGAAAATTAATGTGAAAAAGAAAAATAAAGATTCCAAAATTTTTAATGTGAATTCCAGGAATCTTGCACTCTTAGTCTAAAGCTCCAATCTGAGGGTTAGACATGGCTTAATAGCCAGTCAAGCTTTAGCATGTAAATCAGGTGGATCAGGAACAACAGCAGGTGGATTAGCAACAACTAGCTTGCTCTTGATAATGTTGGGTTGGAAGCCCCAGTCCAAATGAATTTAGACATGGCTTTACAGTCAGCCAGGCTTCACAGGCTTCATGAAACTCTAGAATTCATTCTTAAAAATTCTGAAGAATAATTTTCGAAAACAGATGTGAAATTTTTGAAATATTTTTGAAAATTTTTTTTTTGAAAATAAAACAAAAAGAAAATTACATAATCTGAGCAACAAGATGAATAGTCAGTTGTCCAAACTTGAACAATCCCCGGCAACGGCGCCAAAAACTTGGTATGCGAAATTGTTACTCTGAGGTTGTAAAATTTGTTGTTCGTTCTCTCCCTGGTAATGGCGCCAACAACTGGTGCACAATACCATGGTCCAAGCGTCTGTCACTACGCCCAGCACTCGCGAGTTTGAAGTTCGTCACAGCCATCCCTTCCCAGATCCTACTCGGAATACCACAGACAAGGTTTAGACATTCTGGATCTCAAGAATGGCCATCCATGGGTTCTAACTTATACCACGAAGATACTAATAACTCGGACTCGGTCCCCTGTATTAGATATCTAAGAGATATTCATTCTAGCTTGGTTGCATGTAGAACGGAAGTGTTTGTCAGGCACGCGTTCATAAGTGAGAATGATGATGAGCGTCACATAATCATCACATTCATCATGTTCTTGGGTGAGAATGGATATCTTAGAAGCGGAATAAGTTGAATTGAATAGAGAAACAGTAGTACTTTGCATTACTTCATGAGGAACAACAGAGCTCCACACCTTAATCTATGGAGTGTAGAAACTCTACCGTTGAAAATACATAAGTGAAAGGTTCAGGAATGGCCGAGAGGCTAGCCCCCAAAATGTGATCACAGGATCAAAAATATAATCTAGGATCTTCCAAAAGATCATAAGATGAAAATACAATAGTAAAAAGTCCTATTTATACTAAACTAGTTACTAGGGTTTACAGAAGTAAGTTATTGATGCATAAATCCACTTCCGGGGCCCACTTGGTGTGTGCTTGGGCTGAGCTTGAAGTTTACACGTGGAGAGGTCATTCTTGGAGTTGAACGCTAGTTTGTAACGTGTTTCTGGCATTCAACTCTGGCTTGTGACGTGTTTCTGGCGTTTAACTCCAGACTGCAGCGTAGAACTGGCGTTCAACGCCCTTTTGCATCATCTAAACTCGGCCAAAGTATGGACTATTATATATTTCTGGAAAGCCCTGGATGTCTACTATCCAACGCAATTGGAAGCGCATCATTTTGAGTTCTGTAGCTCCATAAAATCCACTTTGAGTGTAGGGAGGTCAGAATCCAACAGCATCAGCAGTCCTTCTTCAACCTCTGAATTTGATTTTTGCTCAAGTCCCTCAATTTCAGCCAGAAAATACCTGAAATCACAGAAAAACACACAAACTCATAGTAAAGTCCAGAAATGTGAATTTAACATAAAAACTAATAAAAACATCCCTAAAAGTAACTAGATCCTACTAAAAGCATACTAAAAACAATGCCAAAAAGCGTATAAATTATCCGCTCATCAGTGTCCCTGACGCGTGCGCGTCCTTTTGCTTCCAAACCACTCACACGTACGCGTGATCCACGCGCATGCGTCGCATCCCATTTTTCATTCCCTTCTCTTTACTTCTTTCTTCTCTCCTCTCTCCTCCTCTCCTCTTCTTTTCTCACTTAAAATTTGGCACCAAACTTAAAATTTGACACAATACTCAAACAAAAAACAATGTTTTTTGTTTTTATGGTTTTATTAAATTTTTTTTGTATATTTTTCGAAAATTATTTTGAAAAAGAAAATAAAGAAATTCAAAATTTTTAATAAGAATTCCAAGATTCATGTAATGTTAGTCTAAAGCTCTAGTCCAAAAGAATTAGACATGGCCAATGGCCAGCCAAGCCTTAGCATAGAATTATAATTGAGAATCCCAAAGCTCATGCAATGTTATTCTAAAGCTCCGGTCCAAAAGAATTAGACATGGCCAAATGGCCAGCCAAGCTTTAACATAACACATACAAGCATGTCCTTTTTGCAATGGAAAGTGGAAACCTCAGTCCAAAAGATTAGACATGGCTTAATAGCCAGCTAGGTTTCAACATATCTCATGAAGCTCTAGAATTCATTCTTAAAAATTCTGAAGAACACATTTTTTTGTATTTTTTTTTCGAAAAAAAACTTCAACATAAAATAAAATTACCTAATCTAAGCAACAAGATGAACCGTCAGTTGTCCAAACTCGAACAATCCCCGGCAACGGCACCAAAAACTTGGTGCACGGAATTGTGATCACACTTTTCACAACTCCGCACAACTAACCAGCGAATGCACTGGGTTGTCCAAGTAATACCTTACGTGAGTAAGGGTCAATCCCACGGAGACTGTTAGCTTGAAGCAAGCTATGGTCATCTTGTAAATCTCAGTCAGGCGGAATTAAATGGTTGTGAGTATTTGATAATTAAAAGATAAATAAAACATAAAATAAGATAACGGTACTTATGTAATTCATTGGTGGGAATTTCAGATAAGCGTTTGGAGATGCATTGTTGCTTCTGAACCTCTGCTTTCCTATTGCCTTCTTCCAACCATGCGTGCTCCCTTCCATGGCAAGCTATATGATCCTCTCGGATGAAAAATACCAGGTACGATATATGTACGGCTAATCAACTGTCGGATTTCTCGTCTTGGATGAAAAATACCAGGTACAGCTACCGCACGGCTAATCATCTGTCGGTTCCCGCTAGCGTCGGAATAGGACCCTTGTCCTTTTGCACACTGTCACTGCGCCCAACATTCGCAGGTTTGAAACTCGTCACAGTCATCCCTTCCTAGATCCTACTCGGAATACCACAGACAAGGTTTAGACTTTCCGGATCTCAGGAATTGCTGCCAATTGGTTCTAGCCTATACCACGAAGATACTAATCTCACGGACTCGGTCTGTGTATTAGATACCCAAGAGAATATACTCTGGATGTCGTCCAATGACTACGTTGAACATCATGTAGACCGCTTGTGGTTGTCAGGCATGCGGATCTTGGCTAAGCGAGTAACGAAGATAGTGGGTGATTGTCACGGGTCACCCCTTCATTCTGACTTAACTAAATTAAGTACAAGAGTATATCTTGGAGAAGAAGTAGGTGTGAATTGAAAGAAAAACAATAGTACTTGCATTAATTCATGAAGAACAGCAGAGCTCCACACCTTAATCTATGGGGTGTAGAAACTCCACCGTAGAAAATACATAAGTGAAAATACATAAGCTAGATCAAAAGATCAAAAGTTGATCAAAAGATGTAAAATAAATCTCTAAAAGTAGTTTTTATACTAAACTAGTAACTAGGATTTACAGAAAAATGAGTAACTAAGTGCAGATAGTGCAGAAATCCACTTTCGGGGCCCACTTGGTGTGTGCTTGGGCTGAGCATTGAAGCTTTAAGGTGCATAGGCTGTTCTTGGAGTGAAACGCCATCTTGGGTGCCAGTTTGGGCATTTAACTCCAGTTTTGGTGCCAGTTCTGGCGTTTTACGCCAGAAAGTTTTAGGCTGGCTTTAGACGCCAGTTTGGGCCATCAAATCTCAGGTAAAGTATGAACTATTATATATTTCTGGAAAGCCCAAGATGTCTACTTTCCAACGCAATTGCGAGCGTGCCAATTGGGTGTCTGTAGCTCCAGAAAATCCACTTCGAGTGCAAGAGCGTCAGAATCCAACAGCATCTGCAGTCCTTTTTCAGCCTCTGAATCAGATTTTTGCTCAGGTCCCTTAATTTCAGCCATACAATACCTGAAATCACAGAAAAACACACAAACTCATAGTAAAATCCAGAAATGTGATTTTTGAATAAAAATTAATAAAAATATAATAAAAAGTGACTAAAACATACTAAAAACTATGTAAAAATAATGCCAAAAAGGGTATAAATTATCCGCTCATCACAACACCAAACTTAAATTATTGCTTGTCCCCAAGTAACTAAAAACAAAATAGGATAAAAAGAAGAGAAAATACAATAAATTTCAAATATCAATGAAGCTCAGTTCCAATTAGATGAGCGGGGCTAGTGGCTTTTTGCTTCTGAATAGTTTTGACATCTTACTTTATCCTTCGAAGTTCAGAATGATTGGCATCCATAGGAACTCAGAATTCAGATAGTGTTATTGATTCTCCTAGTTCAGTATGTTGATTCTTGAGCACATCTACTTTATGAGTCTTGGCCGTGACCCTAAGCATTTTTTTCCAGTATTACCACCGGATACATAAATGCCACAGACACATAATTGGGTGAACCTTTTCAGATTGTGACTCAGCTTTGCTAGAGTCCCCAGTTAGAGGTGCCCAGAGCTCTTAAGCACACTCTTTTTGATTTGGACCACGACTTTAACCGCTCAGTCTCAAGCTTTTTACTTGACACCTTCATCCCACAAGCACATGGTTAGGGACAGCTTGGTTTAGCTGCTTAGTCCAGGATTTTATTCCTTTGGGCCCTCCTATCCATTAATGCTCAAAGCCTTGTATCCTTTTTACCCTTGCCTTTTGGTTTAAAGGGTTATTGGCTTTTTCTGCTTGTTTTTTCTTTTTATTTCTTTTTCTTTTATTTTTTGCCTTTTTTTTTCGCAAGCTTTTGAATTTCACAGCTTTTTCTTGCTTCAAGAATCAATTTTATGATTTTTAAGATTATCAACAACATTTCTCCCTTTTCATTATTCTTTCAAGAGCCAACAATTTTAACATTCATAAACAACAATCTAAAAAATATGCACTGTTCAAGCATTCATTCAGAAAACAAAAAGTATTGCCACCACATCAAAATAATTAGATTATTTTCAAGATCTAATTCGAAATTTATGTCTTCTTTTTCTTTTTCAGAAAACATTTTTCATTTAAGAAAGGTGAAGGATTCATAGGACATTCATAGCTTTAAGACATAGACACTAGACACTAATGATCATGTAATAAAGACACAAACATAGATAAAACATAAAGCATAGAAATCGAAAAACAGAAAAATAAGAACAAGGAAATTAAAGAATGGGTCCACCTTAGTGATGGTGGCTAGTTCTTCCTCTTGAAGATCTTATGAAGTGCTTGAGCTCCTCTATGTCTCTTCCTTGCCTTTGTTGCTCCTCTCTCATGGCCATTTGGTCCTCTCTTATTTCATGGAGGATGATGGAGTGCTCTTGGTGCTCCACTCTTAGTTGCTCCATGTTAGAACTCAAATCTCCTAAAGAGATGTTGAGTTTTTCCCAATAGTTATGTGGAGGATAATACATCCCTTAAGGCATCTCAGGAATTTCATGATGAGAAATTTCCTCATGCTCTTGTTGAGGTCCATGAGTGGGCTCTCTTGTTTGTTCCATCCTATTTTTAGTGATGGGCTTGTCCTCTTCAATGAGGATGTCTTCCTCTATGACAACTCCAGCTGAATTGCATAGGTGACAGATGAAATGAGGGAAGGCTAACCTTTCCAAAGTGGAGGGCTTGTCAGCCATCTTATATAGTTCTAGAGATATGATCTCATGAACTTCTACTTCCTCTCCAATCATGATACTATGGATCATGATAGCCCGATCTACAGTAACTTCAGACCGGTTTCTAGTAGGAATGATGGAGCGTTGAATGAACTCTAACCATCCCCTAGCCATGGTTTGAGGTCAGGACTTCTTAATTGAACCGGCTTGTCTCTTGAGTCTCTCTTCCATTGAGCTCCTTCCACACAGATGTCCATGAGGACTTGGTCCAACCTTTGATCAAAGTTAACTCTTCTAGTAAAAGGATGAGGGTCTCCTCTCATTATTGGCAAGTTGAATGCCAACTTTACAGTTTTCGAACTGAAATCCAAGTATTTTCCCCAAACCATTATGAGCCAATTCTTTGGGTTCGGGTTCACACCTTGGTCATGGTTCCTAGTGATCCATGCATTAGCATAGAATTCTTGAACCATTAAGATTCTGACTTGTTGGATGGGGTTGGTGAGAGTTTCCCAACCTCTTCTTCGAATCCCACATCGGATCTCTGGATATTCACTCTTTTTGAGCATGAAGGGGACCTCGGGGATCACCTTTTTCTTGGCCACAACTTCATAGAAGTGGTCTTGATGTACTTTTGAGATGAATCTCTCCATCTCCCATGACTCGGAGGTGGAAGCAATTGCCTTCTCTTTCCTCTTTCTAGAGGTTTCTCTAGTCTTAGGTACCATTAATGGTTATGGAAAAATAAAAAGCAAAGCTTTTTCCACACCAAACTTAGAAGGTTTGCTCGTCCTTGAGCAAAAGAAGAAAGAAAGAAGGAGAAGAAGAAGAAATGGAGGAGATGGAGGGGAGTGATGGATTTGGCCAAGGTAGTTTAAGTGTGTAAGATGTGTGAAATTAAAGGTGGTAAGGAGGGGGTATTTATTGGTTAAGAGAGAGGCGGAATTCAGTTAGAAGGGGTGGGTTTGGGAGGGAAATGGTTTGAATTTGAATGGTGAGGTAGTGGGATTTTATGATGGATGGATGTGAGTGGTGAAGAGAGTATGGAGAAGAAGGTTGGATTTGATAGGTGAATGGTGTTTGGGGAAGAGGTATTGATTGGATTGGTTAAGGGTATTTGGGGAAGAGTGTTGTGAAAACGTGTAAAGAGGAGAGAAGGAGAGGTGGGGTAAGTGGGGATCTTATGGGGTCCACAAATATTGAGGTGTCAAGGAATTCTGCTCCCTGCACCATTCTGGCATTTAAACGCGCACTGTGTGCTAATTCTGGCATTTAACGCCAACTCTGCTACCTTTCTTGGCGTTAAACGCCAGTCTGCTACCCTTTTTTAGTGTTTAACGCCAGCCAGACACCCTTTTCTGGCGTTAAACGCCAGTCTGTCTGCCATTTCTGGTGTTTAACGCCAGCCAGATGCCAGACACCCTTTTCTAGCATTAAACGCCCAGAATGCTACCCATTCTGGCGTTTAACACCCAGAATGCTGCCAGACTGGGCGTTAAACGCCCATTCTACTATCCTTACTGGTGTTTAAACGCGAGTAAGCCTGTCCTCCAGTGTGTGTTATTTTTAATGCTATTTTTGATTCCGCTTTAATTTTGCAGTTGTTTTTGTGACTTCACATGATCATCAACCTAAAGAAAACATAAAATGACAATGGAAAACAAATATATAAATATAATTAAATAACCTTGGGTTGCCTCCCAATAAGCGCTTCTTTTACTTGAGGTGGGGTGGAAGGGGCTTTAACTCCAATTTCTGCTCCTGACTGGGCACTAGATCCTCTGAAGCTGGTGATAATGGCAAGGTGTCCCCATTGTGTTCAGAGGGTTTCCCCACACTTGGACTTAGATCCATGTGCATCTCTTCTATTTCTTCCTGGTGGACTGCAGCTACAATCTCATCAATGATGTCATAATGGAAGACAGAATGATCTTCTGGAGGATGCTTCATAGCTTCATTTAGATTGAAGCTCACTGCTCGGCCATCTATCTCAAAAGAATAGGTTCCTGAGAAGGCATCCAGCTTGAACTTCGAAGTCTTCAGGAATGGTCTTCTAAGCAGGATGGATGATGGCTTTCCTGAGTCATTTTGGGGCATCTCCAGGATATAAAAGTCAATGGGAAATGTGAGCCCCTTAATGCTCACCAGCACGTCCTCAGCTCCAACCACTATAATAATCCTTTTATCCGCTAACACAAAATGAGCTGCCAACCTTTTCAAAGGAAGGTGGTGCACGAAATTGGAAATCACAATTCTTCACAAATTCGCACAACTAACCAGCAAGTGCATTGGGTCGTCCAAGTAATACCTTACGTGAGTAAGGGTCGATCCCACGGAGATTGTTGGCTTGAAGCAAGCTATGGTTATCTTGTAACTCTTAGTCAGGATATAGTATCAATAATAATTTTTTTAGTCTGAATTGTAAAAAGTAAAAGGGCAGAACACAAATAATACTTGTTATGCAGTAATGAAGAATATGTTGGAGTTTTGGAGATGCTTTGTCCTTTGAATCTCTGCTTTCTCCCTATCTTCATCTTCATGCACGCACGTCCCTCCTATGGCAAGCTGTGTGTTGGTGGATCACCGTTGTCAATGGCTACCATCCTTCCTCTCAGTGAAAATGGTCCAGATACGCTGTCACCGCATGGCTAATCATCTGTAGGTTCTCGATCATACCGGAATAGGATTTGCTATCCTTTTGCGTCTGTCACTACGCCCAACACTCGCGAGTTTGAAGCTCGTCACAGTCATCCAATCCCAGAATCCTACTCGGAATACCACAGACAAGGTTTAGACTTTCCGGATTCTCAAGGATGCTGCCAATGAATTCTAGCTTATACCACGGAGATTCCGATTAGGGAATCTAAGAGATACTCATTCAATCTAATGTAGAACGAAAGTGGTTGTCAGGCACACGTTCATAAGTTGAGAATGATGATGAGTGTCACGGATCATCACATTTATCATAATAAGGTGTGAATGAACATCTTAGATAGGAACAAGCGTGATTGAATAGAAAACAGAAATACCTGCATTAATTCATCGAGACACAGTAGAGCTCCTCACCCCCAACAATGGAGTTTAGAGACTCATGCCATCAAAGAGTACAAAGTTTAGATCTAAAATGTCATGAGATGCAAAATAAATCTCTAAAAGTTGTTTAAATACTAAACTAGTAACCTAAGTTTACAGAAAATGAGTAAACTATGATAGATAGTGCAGAAATCTACTTCTGGGGCCCACTTGGTGTGTGCTGGGGCTGAGACTTAAGCTTCTCACGTACCTGGGCTGTTTTGGGCGTTCAACGCCAGGCTGTAACCTGTTTCTGGCGTTGAACTCCAACTTGTAACGTGTTTCTGGCGCTGGACGCCAGACTGCAACATGAAACTGGTGTTGAACGCCAGTTTACGTCATCTATCCTTGAGCAAAGTATGGACTATTATATATTGCTGGAAAGTCCTGGATGTCTACTTTCCAACGCAATTAAAAGTGCATCAATTGGACTTCTGTAGCTCAAGAAATTTCATTCCGAGTGCAGAGAGGTCAGGATCCAACAGCATCAGCAGTCCTTTTTCAGCCTGAATCAGATTTTTGCTCAGCTCCCTCAATTTCAGCCAGAAAATACCTGAAATTACAGAAAAACACACAAACTCATAGTAAAGTCCAGAAATATGAATTTTTCCTAGAAACTAATGAAAATAAACTAAAAACTAACTAAAACATACTAAAAACTATATGAAATTAACCCCAAAAAGCGTATAAAATATCCGCTCATCACAACACCAAACTTAAACTGTTGCTTGTCCCCAAGCAACTAGACAAATAAAATAGAATACAAATGAGTCAAGAAGCAATAATATCTCAGAGTTTTTTTTTTGAGTGAAGCTCAGATTCTAATTAAATGAGCGGGACTAGTAGCTTTTTGCTTCCGAACAGTTTTGGCATCTCACTTCATCCATTGAAGCTCAGAATGATTGGCATCTTTAGGAACTTAGAATTTAGATAGTGTTATTGATTCTCCTAGTTCAGTATGTTGATTCTTGAACACAGCTACTTTTATGAGTCTTGGCCTTGGCCCTAAGCACTTTGTTTTCCAGTTGATGCCAAGGCATCATAGGCTAGTTTCACTAGCATTTTTCTGTTAGTTTTAGTTGTTTTATGCATTTTCTTGAGCTTAAAGTAACCAAAAATGGTTAAATGAAGAACAAAGTAATGAACCATCCAAACAATATGATTTTGATGCAAATTCCATGAATTTTAGTTATATTACTTAAATGCTATGAATGAAAGATTTCTCATGAAATTTTGCAAGACTTTGATGCAATTGTTTGGATGATTTCAGGGAAGAAGAGGCTAAGCAAGGAAGCAACAAAATCAACAAAGGAAGCTTTTATCAAGTTTATGGCGCCGTTGCCGGGGATTGGTTTTCGATTGACAATTCTCAAATTGGAAGCTAACTAGATTGAGCAATTTTCTCTTGCTTTGTTAATTCTGTTCTAGATACTTGTTGAATTTTAATTTCTGCACTTGGTTACATGCTTTCCTTCTTTATGCCCTTTAAATTCATGCAACTAACTCACTGACTCACTAACTGTTTGAATTAATTCCTCAATTGAGCTAACCATACTCTTCCATTAACCAAGAGTATTTCACTTGTTTGTGTTTGAGCTGTGTTCTTGTATAACAGGTAGGAGAGGAGAGACATCAACTCCTCCATATACCGAACCAGAGAGGACCCTTCATAGACTTAGAAGGGAAGCAAGAGGGAATATTACCACCGGATACATAAATGCCACAGACACATAATTGGGTGAACCTTTTTAGATTGTGACTCAGATTTGCTAAAGTGCCCAATTAGAGGTGTCCAGGGTTCTTAAGCACACTCTTCTTTTTGCTTTGGACCTTGACTTTAACCGCTCAGTCTCAAGTTTACTTAATTGGAGATAAAATAACTACTAATTACCACTATAACTACTAAGGTAGAACTCAAATAAGAATAATTATCACAGAGTTAAGGCTAAGATTAGGGCTCAACAACCTTGAGTTAGGAATGTGGATGTTCTTCTAGTCTGTGGAATGCTTGGTCTTTCAAGAGATAACTTCTGACGCTTCAGTTCCTTTAAGTCACGCCTTTGCTCTTCTTGTTCCCAGAGCAGTTTACAGAGCATACTATTTTGATTTTGCTGTTCTTCCTTTATTTGGTCCATAGATTCTTGCAACTTGGTAACAGATGCTTCAAGCTGTTCCCAATATTCAAATTGAGGGACTTCTGGGAGGAATTCTTGCGCCCTCCTCTTGGTGTGGTCATCCTGCATTTGTTGTTTTTCCATTGTGATTTTAGTGATTGGTTGCTCTACTGAGATATACTCTGTTATTCCCATATTTACTCCAGCATCTTTGCAGAGCATAGAGATTAAGCTTGGATAAGCCAACCTGGCATCCTTGGAGTTCTTGTTAGCAAGTATGTAAAATTCAGATGGGATCAGTTGATGAACTTCTACTTCTTTTCCCAACATAATGCAATGGATCATTACTACTCTTTTAACAGTGACTTCAGAACGGTTGCTTGTGGGTAATATAGAACGCCCAATGAAGTCCAGCCAACCTCTGGCGACTCGTTTGAGATCTTCTCTCTTGAGTTGATTTGGGACATCCTTGCTGCTGGTGGTCCACCTGGCTCTAGGGATGCATATATCCTCTAGAATTTTATCCAGGCCCATGTTTGTTCTCATCATTCTCCTATTGAAGGAGTCTGGATCATCTTTCAGCTGAGGTAACTTAAAGATCTCCCTGATTTTGTCAGGATGGATGTGAACAATCTTTCCTCTGACTAAAGTTTGATAGTCATAGAGGGAAGTTCTAGATATTCTCTGCCTGTCTGTTTGCCACAGATTAGCATAGAATTCCTGAACCATATTCATTCCCACTTTCGTTTCAGGATTAGCTAGGACTTCCCAGTTCCTGTTTCAAATCTACTCTTGGATCTCCGGATATTCATCTTCTTTCAGATCGAACTTGACTTCCGGGATCACTGATCTTAGACCCATTATTTTGTAGTAATGGTCTGAATGTTCTTTGGCTAAGAATCTCCCTAGATTCCAAAGTGTTTTTGGAACACTCTCTTTCTTGCCTCTTGGAGTGGGTTGTTTTCCTTTAGGAGCCATGATCTTAGTGGGTATGGTTTAGTGATCACGGATAACCACACCAAACTTAGAGGTTTGCTTGTCCTCAAGCAAAAGAAAAGAAAGGAGAGGGATAGAAGGAGAGCTAGTGTCGAATGGTGGATGAGAGGAGGGAGGCCGAATGTGTTTTT
>NC_029793.2:99493127-99555065 GCF_000816755.2 Arachis ipaensis
TATGATTTAAAAAGAAATAAGTATGATAAGAAAATATATAATTTAAAATTGAAGAGATATGAAAGATATTTGAAAAAGATAAATTTTGATTTTTGAAAAAGATAATATGGAGATTTGAAAAAAGATATTGATTAGTTGAAAAGATTTTAGAATGAAAAGAGATAGATTTATTTTGAAAATTTGAAAAAGAGTTGAATTGGACTGAAAAAAGGATTTGTGCTTATGGATTAAGATACATTTGATATTTTTAAAGTAGGGTTTTTAGAAATTAGGGATTTTAGAAATCAGGGTTTGTAACATGTTTATGCAAGAAATCATGAATTGAAACATGAAAATTAAAATTAAAATGAAAAATATGAAGTAAAAACGAAATTACCTCCTCCCCACCATCCTGGCGTTTGAACGCCCAAATGCTGCATGTTTTGGGCGTTCAACGCCCAAATGCTGCTTGTCCTGGGCGTTCAACGCCCAGCTGCTGCTTCTTTCTGGCGTTGAACGCCAGGAACTCCTTTGTCACTGGGCATTTTTCTGAACGCCCAGGACGCTGTAAATCTGGCGTTAAACGCCCAGAAGGAGCTTCTTTCTGGCGTTCAACGCCCAGAAGATGCTTCTTTCTGGCATTTAACGCCCAGATGGCTATCCTTACTGGCGTTCAACGCCCAGTGGATGCTTCTTTTGGGCGTTGAACGCCCAAAACAGACTTTTACTGGCGTTTTCTTGCCAGTGAGCTCTTTTTCTCTGTTTTGTGTGCTGAATCCTTCCGTAACCCTGTGAACTTATACAATTGATTCTTTACTTTAGTATCAATGAACTTTATATAAACCAATAAAATCAAGAATAGGGCAAAATGCTTAGAGGAAGTGATGCCAATGGCTGGGTTACGTCCCAGCAAGCGCTTCTTTATTGTCTTTAGCTGGACCTTGCTGAGCTTTTAATCTAGCTTCAGCCTAGAGCACTCTTGCTCAATATTGCCTTCAAGATAGTGCTTTATTCTCTGTCCATTAACAATGAACTTCTTATCAGAATCAATGTCTTGAAGCTCCACACAACCATATAGTGATACACTTGTAATCATATATGGTCCCCTTCACCGGGATTTCAGTTTTCCTGGGAATAGCCTGAGCCTAGAGTTAAACAACAGAACCTTTTGTCCTGGTTCAAAGATTCTAGATGATAGCTTTCTATCATGCCACCTTTTAGATTTCTCTTTATAAAGCTTGGCATTTTCGAAAGCAGTGAATCTGAATTCCTCTAGCTCATTCAACTGGAGCAATCTTTTTTCTCCAGCTAATTTGGCATCAAAGTTTAGGAATCTGGTTGCCTAGTAGGCCTTATGTTCCAGTTCCACAGGCAGGTGACAAGCCTTACCATACACAAGTTGGTACGGAGAGGTCCCTATAGGAGTCTTGAATGCTGTTCTGTAAGCCCACAGAGCATCATCCAAGCTTCGTGCCCAATCCTTTCTACAGGTACTTACAGTCCGTTCCAGGATTCTTTTCAGTTCGTTGTTAGAAACTTCAGCTTGCCCATTTGTCTGTGGATGATATGGAGTCGCCACCTTGTGGCGAATCCCATACCGGACCACGGCGGAGTAAAGCTATTTGTTACAGAAGTGAGTGCCCCCATCACTGATTAGTACCCTAGGGACACCAAATCTGCTGAATATATGTTTCTGGAGGAATTTCAGTACTATTTTAGTATCATTGGTGGGTGTGGCAATGGCCTCTACCCATTTTGATACATAGTCAACTGCCACCAGAATATAAGTGTTTGAGTATGATAGTGGGAAAGGCCCCATGAAATCAATTCCCCATACGTCAAATAACTCAATCTCCAAGATTCCTTGTTGAGGCATGGCGTAACTATGAGGGAAATTACCAGCTCTCTGGCAACTGTCACAGTTACGCACAAACTCTCGGGAATCTCTGTAGAGTGTAGGCCAGTAGAAACCACATTGGAGGACCTTGGTGGCTGTTCGCTCACCTCCGAAACGGCCTCCATATTGTGATCCATGGCAATGCCATAGGATCCTCTGTGCTTCTTCTCTAGGCACACACCTACGTATTATTCCGTCTGCATATCTCTTAAAGAGATAGGGTTCATCCCACAGGTAGTACTTTGCATCAGAAATTAATTTTTTCTTTTGTTGCTTGCTGTATGCCTTGGGTATGAACCTTGCAGCTTTATAGTTTGCAATGTCTGCAAACCATGGTATTTCCTGAATGGCGAATAAATGCTCATCCGGAAAGGTTTCAGAGATCTCAATAGAGGGGGAGGACGCCCCTTCCACTGGTTCTATCTGGGACAGATGATCAGCCACTTGGTTTTCTGTCCCTTTTCTGTCTCTTATTTCTATATCAAACTCTTGCAGAAGCAATACCCATCTTATAAGCTTGGGTTTCGAATCTTGCTTTGTAAGTAGATATTTAAGAGCAGCATGGTCAGTGTACACAATCACTTTTGATCCTACTAAGTATGATCTAAACTTGTCAATGGCATAGACCACTGCAAGCAATTCCTTTTCTGTGGTTGTGTAATTTTTCTGGGCATCATTTAGAACACGGCTAGCATAATAAATGACATGCAGAAGTTTGTCATGCCTCTGCCCCAGTACTGCACCAATGGTGTGATCACTGGCATCACACATTAATTCGAATGGTAATGTCCAGTCTGGTGCAGAGATAACCGGTGCTGTGACCAGCTTAGCTTTTAGAGTTTCAAACGCCTGCAGGCACTCTGTGTCAAACAAAAATGGCATGTCAGCAGCTAGCAGGTTGCTTAGAGGTTTTGCAATTTTTGAAAAATCCTTTATAAATCTCCTATAGAATCCTGCATGCCCCAGGAAGCTTCTAATTGCCTTAACATTGGCAGGTGGTGGTAATTTTTCAATTACCTCTATTTTAGCTTGATCCACCTCTATTCCCTTATTTGAAATTTTATGCCCAAGGACAATCCCTTCAGTCACTATAAAGTGACATTTTTCCCAGTTTAAAACCAGGTTGGTCTCTTGGCATCTTTTCAAAACCAGTGTCAGATGATCAAGACAGGAGCTGAATGAGTCTCCATATACTGAGAAGTCATCCATGAAGACTTCCAGAAATTATTTCACCATATCAGAGAAAATAGAGAGCATGCATCTCTGAAAGGTTGCAGGCGCATTACACAGCCCAAAAGGCATCCTTCTGTAAGCAAATACTCCAGATGGACATGTGAATGTTATTTTCTCTTGATCCTGGGGATCTACTGCAATTTGGTTGTAGCCTAAATAGCCATTCAAAAAGCAGTAATAATTATGACTTGCTAGTCTTTCTAGCATCTGGTCTATGAATGGTAAAGGAAAATGATCCTTTCTGGTGGCTGTATTGAGCCTTCTGTAATCAATACACATGCGCCACCCTGTAACTGTTCTTGTAGGAACCAGTTCATTTTTTTCATTATGAACCACTGTCATGCCTCCCTTTTTGGGGTCAACTTGGACAGGGCTCACCCAGGGGATATCAGAAATAGGATAAATAATCCCAGCCTCCAGTAATTTGGTGACCTCTTTCTGCACCACTTCCTTCATGGCTGGATTTAGCCGCCTATGTGGTTGAACCACTGGCTTAGCACTGTTCTCCAATAAGATCTTGTGCATGTATCTAGCTGGGCTTATGCCCTTAAGGTCACTTATGGACCACCCAAGAGCTGTCTTGTGTGTCTTTAGCACTTGAATTAGTGCTTCCTCTTCCTGTGGATTTAAAGCAGAGCTTATGATCACTGGAAAAGTATCACCTTCTCCCATAAATGCATATTTCAGGGATGGTGGTAATGGTTTGAGCTCGGGTTTAGGAGGTTTTTCCTCTTGCTGAGGAAATTTCAGAGACTCTTTCAATTCCTTTGAATCCTCTAGATCAGGTAGAACATCTTTAAAGATATCTTCCAACTCTGATTCGAGACTCTCAGCCATGTTGATCTCCTCTACCAAAGAGTCAATAAGATCGACTTTCATGCAGTCTTTTGGTGTGTCTGGATGCTGCATGGCATTGACAGCATTCAACTTAAACTCATCCTCATTGACCCACAGGGTGACTTCCCCCTTTTGGACATCAATGAGAGTTCGTCCAATTGCTAGGAAAGGTCTTCCTAGAATGAGAGTAGTACTCTTGTGCTCCTCCATTTCCAGCACTACAAAGTCAGTGGGAAAGGCGAATGGCCCAACCCTGACAATCATGTCCTCAATCACGCCTGATGGGTATTTAATAGAGCCATCAGCAAGTTGGAGACATATCCGGGATGGTTTAACTTCTTCCTTTAAACCAAGCTTTCTGATAGTTGATGCAGGTATTAGGTTGATGCTTGCCCCAAGATCACATAAGGCTGTCCTGGTGCAATTACCCTCTAATGTGCATGGTATCAGAAAGCTTCCGGGATCCTTAAGCTTTTCTGGAAAGCTTTTCAGAATGACTGCACTGCATTCTTCAGTGAGGAGAACTCTTTCAGTTTCTCTCCAATCCTTCTTATGACTCAAGATCTCTTTCATGAACTTGGCATAAGAAGGTATTTGCTCAAGTGCCTCTGCAAATGGAATCTTTATTTCAAGAGTCCTGAGATAATCTGCAAAGTGAGCAAATTGCTTATCCTGCTCCTCTTAGCGAAGTTTTTGAGGATAAGGTATCTTGGCTTTATATTCCTCAACCTTGGTTGTTGTAGGTTTATTTCCTACAAAAGTGGTTGAAGAAGCCTTTTTAGATGGGTTGTCATCAGCACTTGTGTGTGTCTGATCCTTCACTGGCAATTGAGTGCCAGAGTTAGAAGTTGGAGTGACATTAGACGCCAACTCCTCATTTGTTCCTGGCGTCTGAACGCCAGAACTGTGCTTCTCTTGGGCGTTCAACGCCAGTTCCTTGCTTGTTTCTGGCGTTGAACGCCAGTCCTGAGCATGGTCTGGGCGTTTAGTGCCAGCCTTCCACCCAATTTCTGGCGTTTTAACGCCAGAAGTATTTTTCCCTGGGCTCTTACTGTCCTCAGATGGATTTTGGGTGGTTTGCTCATTTCTTGGCTTCATGCTGCCTTGAGGTGGGATATTTAATGTTTTTCCACTTCTTAATTGAACTGCTTGGCATTCTTCTGTTATTTGTTTTGACAGCTGCTGCTTTGTTTGCTTCAATTGTTCTTCCATATTTATATTAGCCATCCTTGTCTCTTGTAGTCTATCTTTGAATTCGGCTAACTGCTTTGTTAGAAAGTCCAATTGCTGATTGAATTCAGTAGCTTGTTTAGCAGGACTGGGTTCAGTAGTCACTGTTTTAGCTTCTTCTTTCATGGAAGGTTCGCTGCTTAGGTATAGATGCTGATTTCTGGCAACTGTATCAATGAGCTCTTGAGCTTCTTCAATTGTCTTTCTCATGTGGATAGATCCACCAGCTGAGTAATCTAGAGACATCTGAGCTCTTTCTGCAAGCCTATAATAGAAGATGTCTAACTGAACCCACTCTGAAAACATTTCAGAGGGGCATTTTCTTAACATCTCTCTGTATCTCTCCCAGGCATCATAAAGAGATTCATTATCTCCTTGTTTAAAGCCTTGGATGTCCAGCCTTAGCTGTGTCATCCGTTTTGGAGGAAAGTATTGATTCAGGAATTTCTGTGTCAGCTGTTTCCATGTCTTTATGCTAGCCTTAGGTTGGTTATTTAACCACCTCTTGGCTTGGTCTTTTACAGCAAATGGAAATAGTAATAATCTGTAGACATCCTGATCTACTTCTTTATCATGTACTGTGTCAGCAATTTGTAAAAACTATGCCAGAAACTCTCTAGGTTCTTCCTATGGAAGACTGGAATACTGGCAACTTTGCTACACCATGATAATGAGCTGAGGATTCAACTCAAAGCTACTGACTCCAATAGAAGGTATACAGATACTACTCCCATATGAAGCAGTAGAGGGGTTAGCATATGACCTCAGAGTCCTTCTGGACTGTTCATTTCCACTTAGATCCATGATGGAGAAAGGGAGATGATGTAAAATAAAAATAGGTGAAGATTTTCGAAAAAAAAGAGGGGAGAGAGTAAAAAAAATGGTTAGGAAGTTTTGAAAAAGATATGATTTGAAAAAGATTTTAAATTTTGAAATAAAAATCTGAATTTTAAAAGTAAATTTCGAAAAATTTTTTTAAAATAGAGAGAAAAGATATTTTTGAATTTAAAGAAGAAAGAGAAAAACAATAAGATAGCACAAGATTTAAAATTCTTAGATCTAATGCTCCTTGTTTTCGAAAATTTTGGAGGGAAAACACCAAGGAACACCAAACTTAAAAATTTTAAGATCAAGACACAAGGAAAACTCAAGAACACTTTGAAGACTTACAAGAACACAAGAACATGAAGAAAGAACACCAAACTTAAAATTTTTAGAAAACCAAACTAAAATTTTCGAAAATTATGGAAAGATTAACAAGAAAACACCAAACTTAAAGTTTGGCACAAGATTAAATCAAGAAAAATTATTTTTGAAAAAGATTTTTAATAGAACCAGTGGCCAATCATCAAGAACATAACCCAATGCTCTAGCCAATTGAGCTGTAAATGTAACACTTGTTTTGAAGAAGTATTTTTTTAATAACTAAGAAATTTTTTTTTTGAAAACTAATGTTTTGAAAAGGCACACAAAAAACAAGAAAAGAGACAGAACAAGAAAAACTAAAAACTAATAAAGAAAAAAAAATATTTTTGAAAATTTTTTGAAAAGAATATAAAAGACTCTGATCCAAAAGACATAATTTTCCTAATCTAAGCAACAGGATTCACCGTTAGTTGTTCAAACTCAAACAATCCCCGGCAACGGCGCCAAAAACTTGGTGCACGAAATTAGAAATCACAATTCTTCACAAATTCGCACAACTAACCAGCAAGTGCACTGGGTCGTCCAAGTAATACCTTACGTGAGTAAGGGTCGATCCCACGGAGATTGTTGGCTTGAAGCAAGCTATGGTTATCTTGTAACTCTTAGTCAGGATATAGTATCAATGATAATTTTTTTAGTTTGAATTGTAAAAAGTAGAAGGGCAGAACACAAATAATACTTGTTATGCAGTAATGGAGAATATGTTAGAGTTTTGGAGATGCTTTGTCCTTTGATTCTCTGCTTTCTCCCTATCTTCTTCTTCACGCACGCACGTCCCTCCTATGGCAAGCTGTGTGTTGGTGGATCACCGTTGTCAATGGCTACCATCCTTTCTCTCAGTGAAAATGGTCCAAATACGCTGTCACCGCATGGCTAATCATCTGTAGGTTCTCGATCATACCGGAATAGGTTTTGCTATCCTTTTGCGTCTGTCACTACGCCCAGCACTCGCGAGTTTGAAGCTTGTCACAGTCATCCAATCCCAGAATCCTACTCGGAATACCACAGACAAGGTTTAGACTTTCCGGATTCTCAAGGATGCTGCCAATGAATTCTAGCTTATACCACGGAGATTCCGATTAGGGAATCTAAGAGATACTCATTCAATCTAATGTAGAACGGAAGTGGTTGTCAGACACAGGTTCATAAGTTGAGAATGGTGATGAGTGTCACAGATCATCACATTCATCATAATAAAGCGTGAATGAACATCTTAGATAGGAACAAGCGTGATTGAATAGAAAACAGAAATACTTGCATTAATTCATCGAGACACAGCAGAGCTCCTCACCCCCAACAATGGAGTTTAGAGACTCATGCCGTCAAAGAGTACAAAGTTCAGATCTAAAATGTCATGAGATGCAAAATAAATCTCTAAAAGTTGTTTAAATACTAAACTAGTAACCTAAGTTTACAGAAAATGAGTAAACTATGTTAGATAGTGCAGAAATCCACTTCTGGGGCCCACTTGGTGCGTGCTGGGGCTAAGACTTAAGCTTCTCACGTGCCTGGGCTGTTTTGGGCGTTCAACACCAGGCTGTAACCTGTTTCTGGCGTTGAACTCCAACTTGTAACGTGTTTCAGGCGCTGGACGCCAGACTGCAACATGGAACTGGCGTTGAACGCCAGTTTACGTCCTCTATCCTTGAGCAAAGTATGGACTATTATATATTTCTAGAAAGCCCTAGATATCTACTTTTCAAAGCAATTAGAAGCGCGTCAATTGGACTTCTGTAGCTCCAGAAATTCCATTCCGAGTGCAGAGAGGTCAGGATCCAACAGCATCAGCAGTCCTTTTTCAGCCTGAATCAGATTTTTGCTCAGCTCCCTCAATTTCAGCCAGAAAATACCTGAAATTATAGAAAAACACATAAACTCATAGTAAAGTCCAGAAATATAAATTTTACATACTAAAAACTATATGAAATTAACCCCAAAAAGCGTATAAAATATCCGCTTATCAGAGGGAGCCTCAAAGCATCGTATATAGACAAAGGCATAATACTCACGCACGCTCCTAAATCACACATGCAGTCAGAAAATATTACACCTTGAATGGTACAGTTAAGCATGCACGGACCTAGGTCACTACATTTTTCAGGATATCTCCCATTAAAGCAGATATGGAACTACCTAAAGGAATAGTTTCTAATTCATTAATCCTATCCTTATGTATGCACAAATCCTTTAGAAACTTCGCATATTTAGGTACTTGCTGAATAACATAAAAAAGGGGAACAGTTACCTCAACCTTTTTGAAGATTTCTACCATTTTGGGATCAAGTTCCATCTGCTTTCTAGATTTCCTTGCAAGGTGTGGACATGGGATAGGAATGATGTCTCTTATAGCTTCAGCTTGCTTGGGTTCTCCATTCATTGGTTGAGCTGCTTCTTCTTCAACCATGTCTTGCACTTCATCTTCCTCTTCAACATCCTCCACGTCAACCATGTCCGCATCTCGGGCGTGCTTTTGTGGCCTTGGCTCCTCCTGATTCCTCTCTTGCAGTGTGGTTCCGGACCTCAAAGTGATGGCATTGATGCCACCCTTGGGGTTGGGTAACGGTTGAGAAGGAATCCCATTGGAGCTTGCAGGTTGAGTGTTAGAGGTACTCGATGATCCCATTTGGGAGACGAGAGCTTGTATAGCAGAAGTTAGACCGTTAAGTGTGCTCTCCATGGTCTTTTGTCCTTGTGCAAGGGAGTGAAGCAACTCGTCATTAGAAGAAGAGGGGTATGTGATCTGAGAAATCTGCTGTTGGTTGTTCTGAGGTCCTTGGGACTACCTTAGGTGGGGTGCTCTGTAAGGCTGGTTCTGATTCTGCTATTGATAGACATGGTTCTGCTGATTCTGGTTCTGCTGATTGTTATTATTATTCCACCTCTGATTGCTGTTATGGTCTCTGCCTCCTCTGTTATAGTTGTCCCTCCAGCCATGGTTGGAATTATCTCTCCAACCCTGGTTGGAGTTGTCTTGCCAACTCTGGTTATAGTTTCCACCTTGGTTGTAGTTGCCACCTTGTTGATATGAGCCTTGATTTGGGCGGTCATAGAAATTGTGAGTAGCTGCCAAGGTATTGTCCTCTTGTTGGAGCTGGGGACACTCATCAGTGTAATGACTGTAGCATGCACATATCCCACACACTCTCTGAGGAACTAGTTGTTGACTATGTTGTGGTGAGGGAGTTTGAGATTGTTGTTGATTCATTTGTAGCTGCTTTAGTATGTTGGTCATCTCTTCTAGAGTCTGTGTGAGAGCAGCAGTCTCACTGCTAGTGGAAACCTCCACAACAGTCTTGGGATGGTTGGTCCTATGCCTAGCATTCTGGGTAGATTCAGCCAGATCAGCGATCAGCTCCCATGCTTCTGTCGCCGTCTTGTACTTCTTCAGAGAGCCATTGCTTGCAGCATCTAATGTAGTCTTAACCTGACGCTTCATGCCTTGTGTGAAGTAGCTAATCAACACCATCTCATCAATCTTGTGGTGGGGGGCAGGAATCTAAGAGGGTTCTGAAGCGTTCCCGGTATTCGTAGAGGGTCTCCAATTCTCCTTGGATAATGCAGGAGATCGCTTTCCTCAGTCTGTTTGTAACATCAGCTGGAAAGTATTTGTCCAGGAACTCCCTTCTGAGTGAATCCCAGTTGGTCACGACCGCTTCAGGTTGAGTGTAGTACCACTCCCTCGCCTTTCCCTCAAGAGAAAATGGGAAGGCAATTAGCAGAATAGAAGTTTCATCTGCACCATGACGCCTAACAGTAGAATAGGCTGTCTAAAAACCCTTAGGTGCTTTATAGGCTCCTGAGCAGGTAAGCCATGAAACTTGGGTATCAAGTTGATTAGCGAAGTCTTTAGTTCAAAATCTGTAGCCAGATTTGGGTGGCGCGCGTGATACGGTTGCAGGGTGAAGTCTGGGGCTCCAGCTTCCTGGAGAGTAATCCTCCTGGGCTCCGCCATATTACCTGCACGTAAATCAACTGGATCAGTAGTAGAGGAGCTTGTTTCTTCCTCAAATGGCGGTTCAGATTCGCTCTCAGATAAGACTGGTGAATTGGCAACAACCACTTCACCACCCTCAGAGGCTAATCGACGCCTAGCTCGCCTAATACATGAAAGAGTTCTTTCAATTTCAGGATCAAATGCGGCTAAGCTCGGGTCAGGCAGTGAATGCGTCATTCAACGAAAGAAACATACAGCTCATGGTAATAAAACAAAATAAAATAAAATGCAAATAAATAAATTCCAACCAATAAATTAGCACACTATTGCAACTCCCCGGCAACGGTGCCAAAAATTGACGTGACAGAAATTAGCCGATTAAAAAATTAATAATAGGAATACGTTGCAAGTATAGTTCTTAACTAGCAAAAATCCACTTGTCAATTTAGAAAAGAGTTATCACAGATTTAAGAATAAGATTACTGGGAGTATGAGTCCCAGGTTGTCTCCCAACGAGTTGACAAAAGAGTGCAGCTTATTGGTTAGAGGTTTTCCCAAAAATTTTGAGTTTGAGAAACAGAGAAATAAATAATACTAAAATTAAGCAATGGAAATTAACGAGAGAAATTATATAATCCTTATTAAAAGCCTTGACCGGGAGAAGATTAATTGGAATTTTCATCCTTGTTGGATTTTCCCAAGTGCAATCCTAACAGGCTGTTGTCTTACTTGGTCATCCCTTAATAAATAAGGAAAAGTCAAGTAACTAACCAACAAACTATATCCTCAAGTCCTAATCCTCTCCTAAGGAAGGGTTAGAGTTAGAGATTAGAGTTGTCAGTCATCAACTATCCATTAGGATTAACACTTGAGTATTCCAACTCAAGGTTCTCCTTTTAATCAACTCCCAATCAAGTTGGGGAACTACTCCATTATCATGAATATAAACTTCACAGAGTTAAAAAGGGAATAAAAGGAAATCATGATAGACAATAATTAAAAATCAAATAAAAATAAAAATGGTTCTTGTATTAAATCCCAAAATGCAACATACTTATCTAAACAGGGTTAATAGGCAGTAAAAAGTAAAGGAATAAGAAAACAAACTAGAGTAATGAAACTTCCACGGAGGTAATGAGTCTTCTCAGTATCCAAAAGCAAAAGCATGAAACTCTGAAACTATGAATATGAAAAACCCTAGAGGAAGGAGTAGAATTCTCTCTCTAAGATTCCAGATCTAAACTAAAACTATGCGTAATGAGAATGTGTCTTGAGTCTCTGCTATTTCCTGGCTCTAGTCTGTGTTTCTGGGCCAAAAACTGGGTTAAAACTCGGCCCGAAATTGCCCCCAGCATTTTCTATAATTTATGCAGATCGCGCACGTCACGCGTATGCGTGGCTTGATGATTTTTCTTGCCACGCGTGCGCATCAGGCACGCGCTTGCGTCGTTGTGCAGATTCGCTTTGACGCGTACGCGTCAGGTACGCGCATACGTCGCTGTGCATTTCTCCAAATCGCGCGCACGCGTGAGCCATGCGTGCGCGTCACTTCTCGCTGGTTGTCTCCTTTATTTCTTGTGCTCCTTCCATTTTTTCAAGCTTTCTTTCCATCCTCTAAGCCATTCCTGCCCTGTAAAGCCTGAAAACACTGAACACATGGATCACGGCATCGAATTGTACGAGAGGAGATTAAGAATATACAATTTAAAGGCTTGGGAAGCAGGTTTCCAATCATGGCATAATTAGGAAGGAATTGTAAAATCATGCAAATAGTATGAATAAGTAAGTAAAGAGTTGATAAAAACCACTTAAATTAGTACAAGATAAACCACAAAATAGTGATTTATCACCTGCCATTGAAGAAATCATTCACAATTGAAGAAGACACTAAGACTAGAGTTAATCCAAAAGGACAAAGCAACTCTAATCCTCAACCATCTTCTTATTCTTATAATTAAACATTATAATTCCATCTTCCAAATCAAACTAACTCTTCTATCCGCCTGACTAAGACCTGCAAGATAACCATAGCTTGCTTCAAACCACAATCCTCGTAGGATCGACCCTGACTCACTCAGGTATTACTTGGACGACCCAGTGCACTTGTTGGTTCAGCTGTACAAAGCGTGGGGATTTGTGCACCAAGTTTTTGGTGCCGTTGCCGGGGATTGTTTGAGTTCGGACAACTAACAGATTATCTTGTTGCTTAGATTAGGTAAATTTCTTTTTCTTTACAGGTTTAATTTTATTTTATCTGAGTCTTTTGATTTTTTTTCTTGTTCTTGCTTAAAGTTTGAATTTTTTTTGTTTTCTTTCAATTTTTTTTTAAAATCCTTTTCTGTTTTTGGCTATGTATTTTCTTTTGATTTTTCTTACTTTGAGTCTTACCTATTTCTTGTTTTCTTTTTCAAAATTTCTTCAAAAATATTTTCTTTTCTTTATTAATCTTTATCTTTTGTTTGAGTCTTTTGTTTTTGTTCTTGTTGAAATTTTTGAATTCTTTGAGTCTTTCTTTCAAAAAAAAAATTTTCAAAAATAGTTTCTTTTGTTTGAATCTTATGTTAATTTTTAAGTTTGGTGTCTTCTTGTGTGTTTTCTTTAATTTTTCGAAAATAGTGTTCTTGGTTTTCAAGAATTTTAAGTTTGGTGTCTTTTGCATGTTCTTGTGTTCCTTGAAGTCTTTGAGTTTTGTTCTTGGTGTTCTTCTTGATCTTCAAAGTGTTCTTGTTTTCCTTTTTATTTTGATCTTAAAATTTTTAAGTTTGATGTCCCTTTGTGTTTTTCCTTCTAATTTTCCCATAGTAGGTGTCCTTAGATCTAAAAATTTTAAGTTTGTTGTCTTTTTGTTGTTTTTCTCTCTCTTCATTAAATTCAAAAATCAAAAAAATAAAATATCTTTTCTTATTTTTAATTAATTTTTTGAAAATTTTAATTAAAATTTCAGATTTTAATTTCAAAATTTTTATCTTATCTTATCTTAGTTTTCAAATTTCAAAATCAAATCTTTTCAAAAATCATATCTTTTTCAAAATCTTATCTTATCCTTTTGTCTTTCTTTAAAATTCAAAAATTTAAAATTCAAAATTCAAAAGTCTTATCTTATCTTTTCTCAAATTTTAAAATTCAATTTCAAAATTCAAAATTTAAATTTCAAATATCAAATTTCAAATATCAAATTTCAAATTTCAAAATCAAACCTTTTCAAAAAATCATATCTTTTTCAAATTTTTATCTTATCTTGTTTCAAATTCAATATTCAAAAATTTCAAAATTTAAATTTTAAAATTCAAAATTCAAAATTCAAAATTCAAAATTTAAAATTTAATTTTCAAATTTGAAATTTTAAAATTCAAATCTTTTTAATTTAAAACTTATCTTTTCTTAACTTCCTTATCTTATCTTTCTTACGTAACTTATCTTATCTTTTCTATCCTATCTTCTTTTAAATTTTAAAATTAAATTTTTTTCAAATCTTTTTAATTCTTATCTTATCTTGTTGACTTTTTCAAATATTTTTAAAATCAAATCTTTTTTTATCTTCTATCTTATCTTGTTTTCAAATCTTTCTTAATTAGTTGCTTGTTTTCTCTCTCTTCTTTTTCAAAACTTCCTAACTAATTCCACTATCTTCTAATTTTTGAATTTTTTTCTTCTATTTCTCTCTCTTCTTTTTCAAAATTTATTGATTAATTTTCAATTCTTTTTAATTAATTAACTTTTATTTTTTGAATTTAATAAATAAATAAAATAAAAATAAAAATATTTTAATTACAATTTACATCTTATTTCTTAATTCTTCTTCTTCTACCTTTCTTCATCATGAGCCCAAATGGGAATGAAGAGTTCAGAAGAACTCTGGGGTCCTATACAAACCCCACTACTGACTTCTATGGAAGAAGTATTAGCATACCTCACATCAGAGCATGTAGCTTTGAACTAAACCCTCAACTCATTACCTAAGTGCAGCAAAACTGCCAGTATTCTAGACTTTCATAGGAAGAACCTACTGAGTTCCTGGTAGATTTCTTATAGATTTCTGACACAGTACACAATGAGGGAGTAGACCAAGATGTCTACAAATTATTACTCTTTCCTTTTGCTGTAAAGGACCAAGCAAAGAGGTGGTTGGATAATCAGCCCAAAGCTAGCTTGAAAACTTGGAAACAGTTAGTAGACAAGTTTTTAAATCAATACTTTTTTCCAAGAAAGATGACCCAGCTGAGACTGGATATCCAAGACTTCAAACAAGGGGACAGTGAATCTCTTTATGATGCCTGGGAGAGGTATAGAAGGATGCTAAGAAAATGTCCCACTGAAATGTTTTCAGGATGGGTACAATTAGAAATCTTCTACTATGGACTTTCAAACATGGCTAAAATGTCTCTGGACTACTCTGTTGGTGGTTCCATACACATGAGAAAGACCATTAAAGAGGCTCATGAGTTTATTGAGACAGTTGCTACTAATCAGCATCTGTACTTAGCTGCTGAGACTTTTATGAAAGGAGAGGTTAGGGCAATATCTAGTGAACCTAACCCTCCAAAGCAAGATGGCCCGTTGACTCAGCAGCTGTACACCCTTGCCCAGCAACTACTGAAACTGCAAGAGGCTTTGTGAGAAACTCAGGCTTCTAACAGGAATGTAGAATCCCAACTGAGTCAAACAAGGCAGCAGTTATCTAAGTAGATAACAGAGCAATGCTAGGATATTCAACTGAGAAGTGGAAAATCCTTAAACACCCAACCTCAGTATAACAAGAAAGAAAAGCTAACAGAGGAACACCAGACTGATGTCCAAGAATATCTGAGGGCATTGAATGCCCAAAGAGGAATGTCATTAGCGTTCAATGCCAAAAAGGGGTATCCATCTCTGGCATTGAATGCCCAATTGGGGACACCAACAAGGGCGTTGAATGCCCAAAAGGAAGAAGTATTCCTAGCATTGAACGCCAGAAAGGGGGCAGCAATATGGGCGTTAAACGCCTAAGCAAGGGAGGCCAGTCACATACTGATAACAACCCTCCTAAGCAAGCTAGTAACTGCCCTTCCAACACACACAACACTAAGCTTTTATCGACCAAGATTGATGAGTATAAGGCTAAGATGCCATTTCCTCAGAAACTCTGTCAAGAGGAAAAATAAACAGTTTGCCCGCTTTGCGGATTATCTCAGAACATTAGAGATCAAGATCCCTTTTGCAGAGGCTCTTGAACAAATGCCTTCATATGCTAAGTTCATGAAGGAAATACTGAACAACAAGAGGGATTGGAGTGAAGTAGAGACAGTAACTCTTACTAAAGAGTGCAATGCAATCATTAAGAGGAACCTTCCTCAGAAACTGCAGAGACACCCTAACACTCTTCTCAAAGACACAGAAGTGAGTCCAAGAGAAGAGTGTCTAGCCCTCATTAGTACCAAGGAGGCTGAGCCTTAGATAGTATACACTGATGAGGAACTAAATGAAGGAAAGACTCAAGAAGAGGCTAGGAGCACATTGTTGCACGCCCCTCTTATGGGAAGAAAGCATGAAGTACCACACCCTCAGATGCCCCAAAAGGAGACCAAGGATGAGCAATGCTCAGAACCCTTGGAAGACTCTGAAAAGATGTAAATCAATATTTCTTTTGTTGAGGTTGTGGAACAATGGTCTCTATCTACTGGAAGTAACCTCTCTAATGCTGAGAGAGGCGAATTAGTGATGAGGTTACAGAAGGATTACATGGTTATCAAGGTCTTTCAACCTCCACTACCCCCTGACAAAGGAGATACTTCCATGCAGAGGACAATACTAGAGCCTCCTCCCCTAGTGAAAACTCATTCAGTTTTCCCAGACATCAAACTTAAGTTTAGTGTTGGGCAGACATCACCTACTAAGGAGGAAGGTCCCAAGAGGAATATGCATAGGGGATGGAGAAACAATACAACCCCTACCCTAATAAGCAAGGAGAATTGGTGCACGAAAGTACAATCACACTTTTGCAATTCCGCACAACTAACCAGCAAGTGTACTGGGTTGTCCAAGTAATACCTTACGTGAATAAGGGTCGATCCCACGGAGATTGTCGACTTGAAGCAAGCTATGGTCATCCTTGTAAATCTCAGTCAGGCGAATTCAAATGGTTATGAGGTTTTGATAATTAAAATATAATTAAAACAGAAAATAAGATAGAAATACTTATGTAATTCATTGGTAGGATTTCAGATAAGCGTATGGAGAAGCTTTGTTGCTTCTGAACCTCTACTTTCCTACTGCCTTCTTCCAACCATGCGTTACCTCCTTCCATGGCAAGCTGTAAGATCCTCTCGGATGAAAACAAATCCATCTGCGCTGTCACCACAGGGCTAATCATCTGTCGGTTTCCGCTAGCGTCGAAATAGGACCATTGTCCTTTTGCACACTGTCACTTTGCCCAACATTCCTAGGTTTGAAGCTCGTCACAGTCATCGCTTCCCAGATCCTACTCGGAATACCACAGATAAGGTTTAGACTTTCTAGATCTTCGGAATGCTACCAATAGTTCTAGCCTATACCACGAAGACTCTGATCTCATGGAATGGAAGGCTCTGTTGTCAGGAGAGGCAACCATGCGTCATGAACCAGGAGGCTAAGAGATACACACTCAAGCTATTACAAATAGAACGGAAGTGTTTGTCAGGCACGCGTTCATAAGTGAGAATGGTGATGAGTGTCAAAGATCATCACATTCATCAGGTTGAAGTGTGAGTGAATATCTTCGAATAAAAAGTAGGCATGAATTGAATAGAAGAACAATAGTACTTGCATTAATTCATGAAGAACAGCAGAGCTCCACACCTTAATCTATGTGGTGTAGAAACTCCACCGTTGAAAATACATAAGAACAAGGTCTAGGCATGGCCGAGAGGCCAGCCTCCCTAAATATGAAATGAAGCTCTCTAAAAGATGATTAAAAGATCAAAAGATGATCCAAGGATATTTCAAAGATGAAAATACAGTAGTAAAAGGTCCTATTTATAATGAACTAGTAGCCTAGGGTTTACAGAAATAAGTAAATAATGCAGAAATCCAATTTCGGAGCCCACTTGGTGTGTACTTGGGCTAAGCATTGAAGCTTTTTCGTGCTTGGGCTGTTCCTGGAGTTAAATGCCAGCTTTGGTGCCAGTTTGGGTGTTTAACTCCAATTCTGGTGCCAGTTTGGGCGTTTTACGCCAGAATTCCTAGGGCTAACTTTGAACGCCAGTTTGGGCCATCAAATCTCGGGCAAAGTATGGACTATTATATATTGCTGGAAAAGGATGTCTACTTTCCAATGCAAATTGAGAGCGTGCCGATTGGACTTCTGTAGCTCCAGAAAATCCACTTCGAGTGCAGGGAGGTCAGAATCCAACAGCATCTGCAGTCCTTTTTCAGCCTCTGAATCAGATTTTTGCTCAGGTCTCTCAATTTCAGCCAGAAAATACCTAAAATCATAGAAAAACACACAAACTCATAGTAAAGTCTAGAAATGTGAATTTTGCATAATTAATAATAAAAACATAGTAAAAATTAACTAAAACATTCTAAAAACTATGTAAAAATAATGCCAAAAAGGGTATAAATTATCCGCTCATCACAACACCAAACTTAAATTATTTCTTCTCCCCAAGCAACTGAAAAGAAAATAAGATAAAAAGAAGAAAATATACGATGAATTCTAAACTTATCAATGAAAATTAGCTTCAATTAGATGAGCGGGGCTTGTAGCCTTTTTGCTTCTGAATAGTTTTGGCATCTCACTTTATCCTTTGAAGTTCAGAATGATTGCCATCTATAGGAACTCAGAATTTAGATAGTGTTATTGATTCTCCTAGTTCGTTATGTTGATTCTTGAACACAACTACTTTATGAGTCTTGGCCGTGGCCCTAAGCATTTTGTTTTCTAGTATTACCACCGGATACATAAATGGCACAGACACATAACTGGGTGAACCTTTTTAGATTGTGACTCAGCTTTGCTAGAGTCCCTAATTAGAGATGTCTAGGGTTCTTAAGCACACTCTTTTTGCTTTGGATCACGACTTTAACTGCTCAGTCTCAAGCTTTTCACTTGACATCTTCACGCCACAAGCACATGGTTAGGGACAACTTGGTTTAGCCTTTTAGGCCAGGATTTTATTCCTGTGGGCCCTCCTATCCATTAATGCTTAAAGCCTTGGATCCTTTTTATTTTACCCTTGCCTTTTGGTTTAAAGGGCTATTGGCTTTTTCTGCTTGCTTTTTCTTTTTCTTCTTTTTCTTTTATTTTTTTTTTGCCATTTTTTTCGCAAGCTTTTGTTCTTCACTACTTTTTCTTGCTTCAAGAATCAATTTTATGATTTTTCAGATTCTCAATAACATTTCTCCTTTTTCATCATTCTTTCAAGAGCCAATAATTTTAACATTCATAAACAACAATATCAAAAATATGCACTGTTCAAGCATTCATTCAGAAAATAAAAGGTATTGTCACCACATCAAGATAATTAAACTAATTTCAAGATAGAATTCGAAACCATGTACTTCTTGTTCTTTTGTAATTAAAACATTTTTCATTTAAGAAAGGTGAAGGATTCATAGGACATTCATAGCTTTAAGGCATACACACTTAGACACTAATGATCATGTAATAAAACACAAACATAAATAAAACATAAAGCATAATTTTCGAAAAACAGAAAAATAGGAACAAGGAAATTAAAGAACGGGTCCACCTTAGTGATGGCGGCTTGTTCTTCCTCTTGAAGATCTTATGGAGTTCTTGAGCTCCTCAATGTCTCTTTCTTGCCTTTGTTGCTCCTCCCTCATGGCTCTTTGGTCTTCTCTAATTTCATGGAGGAGGATGGAATGCTCTTGGTGCTCCACCCTTAGTTGTCCCATGTTGGAACTTAATTCTCCTAGGGAGGTGTTAATTTGCTCCGAATATTTTTGTGGAGGAAAGTGCATCCCTTGAGGCATCTCAGGGATTTCATGATGAGGAATTTCCTCATGCTCTTGTTGAGGTCCATGAGTGGGCTCTCTTGTTTGCTCCATCCTTTTCTTAGTGATGGGCTTGTCCTCATTAATAAGGATGTCTTCCTCTATATCAATTCTAGCTGAATTACAGAGGTGACAAATGAGATGAGGGAAGGCTAACCTTGCCAAAGTAGAGGACTTGTCCGCCGCCTTGTAGAGTTCTAGGGATATAACCTCATGAACTTCTACTTCCTCTCCATTCATGATGCTATGGATCATGATAACCCAGTCTATAGTAACTTCAGACCAGTTGCTAGTAGGAATGATTGAGCGTTGGATGAACTCCAACCATCCCCTAGCCACGGGCTTGAGGTCAAGCCTTCTTAGTTGAACCAGCTTCCCTCTTGATTCTCTCTTCCATTGAGCGCCTTCCACACAAATGTCCATAAGGACTTGGTCCAACCTTTGATCAAAGTTGACCCTTCTAGTGTAGGGGCGTGCATCTCCTTGCATCATTGGCAAGTTGAATGCCAACCTTACATTTTTCAGACTGAAATCTAAGTATTTCCCCCGGACCATTGTAAGCCAATTCTTTGGGTCCGGGTTCACACTTTGATCATGGTTTTTGGTGATCCATGCATTGGCATAGAACTCTTGAACCATTAAGATCCCGGCGTGTTGAATGGGGTTGGTGAGAATTTTCCAACCTCTTCTTCAAATCTCATGTCGGATCTCTGGATATTCACTCTTTGATCTTAAAGGGGACCTCGGAGATCTCCTTTTTCTTTGCCACAACTTCATAGAAGTGGTCTTGATGCACCTTTGAGATGAATCTCTCCATCTCCCATGACTCGGAGGTGGAAGCAATTGCCTTCCCTTTCCTCTTTCTAGAGGTTTCTCCGGCTTTAGGTGCCATTAGTGGTTATGGAAAACAAAAAGCTTTAGCTTTTTCCACATCAAACTTAGAATGGTTGCTTGTCCTCGAGAAAAAGAAGAAAGAAAAGAGTAGAAGAAGAAGAAATTGAGGAGATGGAGGGTTGATGTAGGTTCGGCCAAGTTGGAGAGAAGTATGTATGTTGTGTGAAAATGAAGGTGGTGAGGAGGGGTATTTATAGGGTAAGAGAGAGGGGGTTTTCGGCCATGTGTGGGTGGGTTTGGGAGGGAAGTGGTTTGAATTTGAATGGTGAGGTAGGTGGGGTTTTATGATGGATGGATGTGAGTTGGTGAAGAGATTATGGAAAGGTGTGAAGAGGAGAGAAGAAGAGGTAGGCTAGGTGGGGATCCTGTGGGGTCCACAGATCCTGAGGTGTCAAGGAATCTGAGTCCTTACACCATGTTGGCGTGTAAACGCCCCTTTAAGTGCCAATCCTGGCGTTAAACTCCAGGTTGCTGCCCATTTCTGGCGTTTAACGCCAGCTTTTCTTCCCTTTCTGGTGTTAAACGCCAACTTTTCTTCCCTTTCTGGCGTTAAACGCCAGTCTGGTGCCCTTTTCTGGCGTTAAACGCCCAGAATGGTGCCAGACTGGGCGTTTAACACCCATTCTGCTACCCTTACTGGCGTTTAAATGCCAGTAAGCTCATCCTCCAGGGTGTGCTATTTTTAATGCTGTTTTTTATTCTGTTTTTGATTTTTCAGTTGTTTTTGTGACTTCACTTGATCATCAACCTAAAGAAAACATAAAATAGCAATGGAAAATAAATAAATATAATTAAGTAATATTGGGTTGCCTCCCAACAAGCACTTCTTTAATGTCAATAGCTTGACAGTGGGCTCTCATGGAGCCTCACAAATACTCAGAGCATGATGATGGCCTCCCAACACCAAACTTAGAGTTTGAATGTGGGGGCTCTGTTTGACTCTGCATTGAGAGAAGCTTGTCATGCTTCTTCTCCATGTGTACAGAAGGAGATTCTTTAGCTTTAAACACAAGGTAGTCCTCATTCACTTGAAGGACCAACTCTCCTTTGTCAACATGAATCACAACTTTTGCTGTGGCCAGGAAGGGTCTGCCAAGGATGATGGATTCATCCTTACTTTTCCCAGTGTCCAGGATTATGAAGTCAGCAAGGATGTAAAGGCCTTCAACCTTTACCAAGACATCCTCTACAAGTCCATAAGCCTATTTCCTTGAATTGTCTGCCATCTCTAGTGAGATTCTTGCAGCTTGCACCTCAAGGATCCCTAGTTTCTCCATTGCAGAGAGAGGCATGAGGTTTATACTTGACCCTAGGTCACACAGGGCCTTCTCAAAAGTCATGGTGCCTATGGTACAAGGTATTAAGAATTTTTTAGGATCCAGTTTCCTCTGAGGTAATGTCTGCCTGATCAAGTCATTCAGTTCATTGGTGAGCAAGGGGGTTCATCCTCCAGAGTCTCATTACCAAATAACTTGGCATTCAGCTTCATGATTACTCCAAGGTACTTAGCAACTTGCTCTTCAGTAATATCTTCATCCTCTTCAAAGGAAGAATACTCATCAGAGCTCATGAATGGTAGAAGTAGGTTCAATGGAATCTCTATGGTCTCTCTTTGTATAAGCCTCAAATTCCCTTGGTTCCTCAAAGGGGAACTTCTTTTCGTTCAGAGGACATCCCATGAGGTTTTTCTCAATGGGAATCACGTCCTCCTCTCTTTCTCCAGGTTCGGCCATGTTAGTTATGGTTATGGCCTTGCACTCTCTCTTGGGATTTTCTTCTGTATTGCTTGGGAGAGTGTTAGGAGGAGTTTCAGTGATTCTCTTACTCAGCTGACCCACTTGTGCCTCCAAATTTCTAATGGAGGATCTTGTTTCATTCATGAAACTTAGTGTGGTCTTAGATAGATCAGAGACTATAGTTGCTAAGCCAGAACGACTCTACTCAAAGTTCTCTGTTTGTTGCTGAGAAGATGATGGAAAAGGTTTTCTATTGCTAAACCTATTTCTTCCACCATTATTGTTGTTGAAGCCTTGTTGAGGCTTCTGTTGGTCCTTCCATGAGAGATTTGGATGATTTCTCCATGAAGGATTATAGGTTTTTCCATAGGGTTCTCCCATGTAATTCACCTCTTCCATTGTAGGGTTCTCAGGATCATAAGCTTCTTCTTCAGAAGATGCTTCTTTATTACTGCTGGATGCAGCTTGCATTCCAGTCAGACTCTGAGAAATCATATTGACTTGCTGAGTCAATATTTTATTCTGAGTCAATATGGCATTCAGAGCATCAATCTCAAGAACTCCTTTCTTCTGAGTTTTCCCATTATTCACAGGATTTCTTTCAGAAGTGTACATGAATTGGTTATTTGCAACCATTTTAATGAGTTCCTGGGCTTCTTCAGGCGTCTTCATCAGAAGAAGAGATCCACCAGCAGAGTTGTCCAATGACATCTTGGACAATTCAGACAGACCATCATAGAATATGCATATGATGCTCCATTCTGAAAGCATGCCAGAAGGACATCTTCTGATCAATTTCTTGTATCCTTCCCAAGCGTCATAGAGGGATTCGCCTTCCTTCTGTCTAAAGGTCTATTCTTCCACTCTAAGCTTACTCAATTTTTGAGATGGAAAGAACTTTGCCAAGAAGGCATTGACCAGATTTTCCCAAGAGTTCAGGCTTTCTTTAGGTTGTGAGTCCAACCATGTCCTAGCTCTGTCTCTTACAGTAAAAGGGAAGAGCATAAGTCTGTAGACCTCAGGGTCAACCCCATGGGTCTTAACAGCGTCACAAATTTGCAAGAATTCAGCTAAAAACTGATGAGAATCTTCCAATAGAAGTCCATGATACTTGTAATTCTGCTACATTAGAAAAACTAATTGAGGCTAAAGCTCAAAGTTGTTTGCTCCAATTGCAGGAATCGAGATGCTCCATCCGCAGAAGTCAGAAGAGGGTGCAATAAAGTCACCAAGCATCTTCCTTGCATTGTTGGCATTATTGTTATTTTCGGCTTCCATGTCTTTTTCTTTTTCGAAAATTTCTGTTAGGTCCTCTCCAGAGAGTTGTGCTTTAGCTTCTCTTAGCTTCCTCTTCAAGGTCCTTTCAGGTTCAGGATCTGTGATGAGCAGATAATTTATACGCTTTTTCGCATTGTTTTTACATAGTTTTTAGTATGATTTAGTTAGTTTTTAGTATATTTTTATTAGTTTTTAAATAAAAATCACATTTCTAGACTTTACTATGAGTTTGTGTATTTTTCTGTGATTTCAGGTAATTTCTGGCTGAAATTGAGGGACTTGAGCAAAAATCAGATTCAGAGGCTGAAGAAGGACTGCAGATGCTGTTGGATTCTGACCTCCCTACACTCAAAGTGAATTTTCTGGAGCTACAAGAGTCCAAATGGCGCGCTCTCAATTTCGTTGGAAAGTAGACATCCAGGGATTTCCAGCAATATATAATAGTCCATACTTTGCCCGAGTTTAGATGATGCAAACTGGAGTTCAACGCCAGCTCTCTGCCCTATTCTGGCGTTAAACGCCAGAAACAAGTTGCAAAGCAGAGTTAAACGCCAGAAACAGGTTACAAACTGGCATTTAACTCCAAGGAAGACCTCTACACGTGGAAGCTTCAATGCTCAGCCCAAGCACACACCAAGTGGGCCCGGAAGTGGATTTCTGCATCATTTACTTATTTCTGTAAACCCTAGGTTACTAGTTCAATATAAATAGGACCTTTTATTATTGTATTGAGAATCTTGATCATTCTGGTTCCCTCTCTGGAGCTGAAGCCATTGAACACCATTATCACTTATATATTTTCAACGGTAGAGTTTCTACACACCATAGATTAAGGTGTGGAGCTCTGCTGTTCCTCATAAATTAATGCAAAGTACTAATGTTTTTCTATTCAATTCAATCTTATTCTTATTCTAAGATATTCATTCGCACCCAAGAACATGATGAATGTGATGATTATGTGATGCTCATCACCATTCTCATCTATGAACGCGTGCTTGACAACCATTTCTGTTCTATATAAAGACAAGCTAGAATGAGTATTGGTGCACGAAATTGTGATTCACACTTTTCACAACTCCGCACAACTAACCAGCAAGTGCACTGGGTCGTCCAAGTAATACCTTACGTGAGTAAGGGTCGATCCCACGGAGATTGTCGGCTTGAAGCAAGCTATGGTTATCTTGTAACTCTTAGTCAGGATATCAATTATGATTATCAGTTGACTTGCAAATGAACAAGAGAGCATGGATTAAATACTTGTTATGCAGTAATGGAGAATATGTTGGAGTTTTGGAGATGCTTTGTCTTCTGAATCTCTGCTTTCCCCCTGTCTTCTTCTTCACGCACGCAAGGTTCCTCCTATGGCAAGTTGTGTGTTGATGGATCACCGTTGTCAATGGCTACCATCCGTCCTCTTAGTGAAATTGGTCCAGGTGCGCTGTCACCGCACGGCTAATCATCTGTCGGCTCTCACTCATGCTAGAATAGGATCCATTGATCCTTTTGCGTCTGTCACTACGCCCAACCCTTGTGAGTTTGAATTTCGTCACAGTCATTCAATTCCTGAATCCTACTCGGAATACCACAGACAAGGTTTAGACTTTCTGAATTCTCAAGAATGCTGCCAATGGATTCTAGCTTATACCACGAAGATTCTGATTAAGGAATCCAAGAGATACTCATTCAATCGAAGGTAGAACGGAGGTGGTTGTCAGGCACACGTTCATAGGTTGAGAATGGTGATGAGTGTCACAGATCATCACATCCATCATATTGAAGTACGAATGAACATCTTAGATAGAAACAAGCGTGTTTGAATAGAAAACAGAAATAATTGCATTAATTCATCGAGACACAGCAGAGCTCCTCACCCCCAACAATGGAGTTTAGAGACTCATGCTGTCAAAGAGTACAAAATTCAGATCTAAAATGTCATGAGATACAAAATAAATTTCTAAAAGTTGTTTAAATACTAAACTAGTAACCTAGGTTTACAGAAAATGAGTAAACTAAGATAGATGGTGCAGAAATCCACTTCTGGGGCCCACTTGGTGTGTGCTGGGGCTGAGACTTGAGCTTTACATGTGCCTAGGCTGTTTCCAGAGTTGAACGTTAGGTTGTAACCTGTTTCTGGCGTTTAACTCCAACTTGTAACCTGTTTCTGGTGTTTAACGCCAGAATGCAACGTGGAACTGGCATTGAACGCCAGTTTACGTCATCTATCCTTGGACAGAGTATGGACTATTATATATTGCTGAAAAGCTCTGGATGTCTACTTTCCAAAACAATTGAGAGCGTGCCAATTGGACTTCTGTAGCTCCAAAAAATCCATTCTGAGTGCAGGGAGATCAGAATCCAACAGAATTAGCAGTCCTTTTTCAGCCTGAATAAGATTTTCGCTCAGCTCCCTCAATTTCAGCCAGAAAATACCTGAAGTTATAGAAAAACACACAAACTCATAGTAAAGTCCAGAAATATGAATTTTGCCTAGAAACTAATAAAAATATACTAAAAACTAACTAAAACATACTAAAAACTACATGAAATTAACCCCAAAAAGCGTATAAAATATCCGCTCATGACAACACCAAACTTAAAATGTTGCTTGTCCCCAAGCAACCAAAAAAATAAAATAGGATAAAAAGAAATTAAGAAGTAATAATATCTCAGAGTTTTAAGTGAAGCTCAGATTCTAATTAGATGAGCGGGACTAGTAGCTCTTTGCTTCCGAACAGTTTTGGCATCTCACTTTATCCTTTGAAATTCAGAATAATTGGCATCCATAGGAACTCAGAATTCAGATAGTATTATTGATTCTCCTAGTTTAGTATGTTGATTCTTGAACACAACTACATTATGAGTCTTCGTTGTGGCCCTAAGCAACTTGTTTTCCAGTATTACCACCGGATACATAAATGCCACAGACACATAGTTGGGTGAACCTTTTCAGATTGTGACTCAGCTTTGCTAAAGTCCCCAATTAGAGGTGTCCAGGGTTTTTAAGCACACTCTATTTTTGCTTTGGATCTTAACTTTAACCGCTCAGTCTCAAGTTTTCACTTGACACCTTCACGCCACAAGCACATGGTTAGGGACAGCTTGGTTTAGCCGCTTAGGCCAGGATTTTATTCCTTTAGGCCCTCCTATCCACTGATGCTCAAAGCCTTAGATCCTTTTTACCCTTGCCTTTTGTTTTTAAGGGCTATTGGCTTTTTCTACTGCTCCTTCTCTCTTCTTTTTTTTTTTTGCTGCTTTTTCTTGCTTCAAGAATCAATTTCATGATTTTTCAGATCATCAATAACATTTCTCTTGCTCATCATTCTTTCAGGAGCCAACAATTTTAAGATTCATAAAATTCAATATAAAAAATATACACTATTCAAGCATTCATTCAGAAGACAAAAAATATTGCCACCACATTTAGATAATTAGAATTTTCCTTATTAAAAAATCGAAAAAAATTTGTCTCCTTATTCTAAAAATCTGCTATTTTATTCATGTTTGATGATGATGAGAAAAATAAACTATAGCTTAATTGGAGATAAAATCAAAATAGAGATACTAATTACTACCACTCATATATGACTTCTAAGGTAAATTTCTAATAAGAATAATTATCACAGTATTAAGGCTAAGATTAGAACTCAACAACCTTGAATTTGGGATGTGGATGCCTCTTTAGTCTGTGGAGTGCTTGGCCCTTCAAGAGATAGCTTCTGGCGCTTCAATTCCTTCAGTTCACGCCCTTGCTCTTCTTGTTCTCTAAGCAGTTTGTAGAGCATGCTGTTTTGATTTTGCTATTCTTCTTTCAGTTGATCCACAACTTCTTGCAACTTGGTGATAGATGCTTCTAGGCGCTCCCAGTATTCAATTTGAGGGATTTCTGGGAGGAACTCCTGTGCTTTCCTCTTGATGGGGTCATTCTGCACTTGTCCTTCCATAGACTTTTTGGTGATTGGTTGCTCAACTGAGATATACTCATCTACTCCCATTTTTACCCCAGCATCTTTACATAACAGAGAGACCAAGCTTGGATAAGCCAATATGGCATCTTTGGAGTTCTTGTTTGCAATTTTGTAAAGCTCACAAGCAATCAGCTGATGAACTTCTACTTCTTTTTCCAGCATAATGCAATGAATCATCACTGCTCTTCTGATGGTGACCTCAGAGCGGTTGCTAGTGGGCAGTATAGAGCGCCCAATAAAGTCCTGCCAGCCTCTAGCGACTGGTTTGAGATCTCCTTTTTTGAGTTGGTTTGGGGCACCCTTTGTGTTGGTTGTCCATTTGGCTCCAGGGAGACATATGTCCTCTAGGATTTTGTCCAAGCTCAGGTTTGATCTCATCATTTTCCTATTAAAGGAGTCTGGGTTATCTTGCAGTTGAGGCAGCTTGAAGATCTCCCTTATTTTGTCAGGATGGATGTGAACAATCTTCCCTCTGATCAGAGTTCTATAGTCATAGAATACGGTTCCAGCTATTCTCTGCCTATCCGTCTGCCACAGATTAGCGTAGAATTCCGGAACCATGTTTCTTCCCACCTTTGTTTCAGGATTAGCTAGGACTTCCCAGCTCCTATTTCGAATTTGCTCTTGGATCTCCGGATATTCGTCTTCTTTCAGATCGAATTTAACTTCCGGGATTACTGACTTTAGACCCATTATTTTGTAGTAATGGTCTTAATGTTCTTTGGTTAAGAACTTCCCTTGATTCCAAAGTGGTTTTGGAATATTCTCTTTCTTGTCTCTTGAGTTGGTTTGTTTTCCCTTGGGGGCCATGATCTTAGTGTGTATTGGCTTAGTGATCATGGATAAACACACCAAACTTAGAGGTTTGCTTGTCCTCAAGCAAAAGAAAGAAAAGAAGAGGGAGATGAGGAGAGCCAAGTCCGAATGGTGAAGGTGGGGGAGAGGCCGAACTAGGATTTAAAAGGAAGGGGGGTGGGTTTCGAAAATTTTAAAGAAGATATGATAGAAGATATGATTTGTAAAAGATAAGTATGATAGGAAAAGGATGCACTTTAAAATTCAAAATATATGAATAATATGAAAGATATTTGAAAAAGATAGCTTTGTTTTGAAAAAGATACTGTGAAGATTAAAAAAAGATATTGATGAGTTGAAAAAGATAGGAAAGGAGATAGATTTGTTTTGAAAAAGATTTGAAAAGAAGTTGAAGAGGATTTTAAAAAAAAAAGTTTATGTTTAGAATTAAGATACATTTGATATCTTTTGAAAAAGGATTTGAAAAATTAGGATTTGTAATATGTTTATGCAAGAAATCATGAATTAAAACATGAAAAATGGAAAAAATTTGAAGTGAAAACGAAATTACCTACTCTCCACAATCCTGGCGTTAAACGCCCAACTGCTGCATGTTTTGGGCGTTTAACGCCCAGTTGGTGCTTGGTCTGGTCGTTTAACGCCCAGCTGTTGCTTCTAGCTGGCGTTAAACGCCAGAAACTCCTTTGTCAATGGGCATTTTTCTGAATGCCCAGGATCTATAAATCTAGCGTTTAACGCCCAGATGGCTATCTCTACTAGCGTTAAACGCCCAGTAGATGCTCCTTTTGGGCGTTTAACGCCCAAAACAACTCTTACTGGCTTTTTTTTCGCACCAGTGAGCTTCTTTTTGCTGTTTTGTATTCTGAATCCTTCTGCAACCCTATGAACTTATGCAATTGATTCTTTACCTTGAAGATTATTTATAATAAACCTGTATAAAAATAAAAATAAGTAAGAAAAAGTTTTGCTAATGGCTAGGTTGCCTCCCAGCAAGCGCTTCTTTATTGTCTTTAACTGGACCTTGCTGAGCTTTTAATCTAGCTTCAGCCTTGAGCAATCTTGCTCAACATTGCCTTCAAGATAATGCTTGATTCTCTGTCCATTAACAATGAACTTCTTATTAGAATCAATGTCTTGAAGCTCCACATAGCCATATGGTGACACACTTGTAATTACATATGGTCCCCTCTACCGGGATTTTAGTTTCCCGGGGAATAGCCTGAGCCTAGAGTTAAACAGCAAAACCTTCTGTCCTGGTTCAAAGACTCTAGATGATAGCTTTCTATCATGCCACCTCTTTGCTTTCTCTTTGTTGATCTTGGCATTTTCGAAAGCAGTGAGTCTGAATTCCTCTAGCTCATTCAGCTGGAGCAATCTTTTTTCTCCGGCTAAATTGGCATCAAAGTTTAGGAATCTGGTTTTCCAGTAGGCCTTATGTTCCAGTTTCACGGGTAGATGACAGGCCTTACCATACACAAGCTTGTATGTAGAGGTCCCTATAAGAGTCTTGAATGCTGTTCTGTAAGCCCACAGAGCATCATCCAAGCTTCTCGCCCAATCCTTTCTACGGGTACTTACAGTACGTTCCAGGATTCTTTTTAGTTCTCTATTAGAGACTTCAGCTTGCCCATTTGTCTGTGGATGATATGGAGTTTCCACCTTGTGGCTAATTCCATACCGGACCATAGCAGAGTAAAGTTGTTTGTTGTAGAAGTGAGTGCCCCCATCACTAATTAGTGCTCTAAAGACACCAAACCTACTGAAGATATGTTTCTGGAGGAACTTCAGCACTGTCTTAGTATCATTAGTGGGTGTGGCAATGGCCTCTACCCATTTGGATACATAGTCGACTGCAACCAGAATATAAGTGTTTGAGTATGATGGTGGGAAAGGCCCCATGAAGTCAATACCCCATACATCAAACAACTCAATCTCCAAGATTCCTTGTTGAGGCGTGGCGTAACCATGAGGCAGATAACCAGCTCTCTGGCAACTGTCGCAGTTACGTACAAACTCTCGGAAATCTCTATAGAGGGTAGGCCAGTAGAAGCCACATTGAAGGACCTTGGTGGCTGTTTGCTCACCTCCGAAATGGCCTCCATATTGTGACCCATGGCAATGCCATAAGATCTTATGTGCTTCTTCTCTAGGCACACACCTTTGGATTATTCCGTCTGCACATCTCTTAAAGAGATAGGGTTCATCCCATAAGTAGTACTTTGCATCAGTAATTAATTTTTTCTTTTGTTGCTTGCTGTACTCCTTGGGTATGAACCTTGTAGCTTTATAGTTTGCGATATCTGCAAACCATGGCATTTCCTGAATGGTAAACAAATGCTCATCAGGAAAGGTTTCAGAGATCTCAATAGAGGGAGAGGATGCCCCTTCTACTGGCTCTATCCGGGACAGATGATCAGCCACTTGGTTTTTGGTCCCTTTTTTGTCTCTTATTTCTATATCAAACTCTTGCAGAAGCAACACCCATCTTATGAGCCTGTGTTTTGAACCCTGCTTTGTAAGTAGATATTTAAGAGCAGCATGGTCAGTGTACACAATCACTTTTGATCATACTAAGTATGATCTAAACTTGTCAATGGCATAAACCACTACAAGCAATTCTTTTTCTGTGGTTGTGTAATTTTTCTGGGCATCATTTAAAACATGGCTAGCATAATAAATGACATGCAGAAGCTTGTCATGCCTCTGCCCCAATACTGCACCAATGGCATGGTCACTGGTATCACACATTAATTCGAATGGTAATGTCCAGTCTGGTGCAGAAATAACTGGTGCTGTGACCAGCTTAGCTTTCAGGGTTTCAAACGCCTGCAGGCACTCTGTGTCAAACACAAATGGCGTGTCAGCAGCTAGCAGGTTGCTCAGAGGTTTTGCAATTTTTGAAAATTATTTATAAACCTCCTATAGAATCCTGCATGCCCCAGAAAGCTTCTGATTGCCTTAACATTGGCAGGTGGTGGTAATTTTTCAATTACCTCCACCTTAGCTTGATCCACCTCTATTCCCTTGTTCAAAATCTTGTGCCCAAGGACAATCCCTTCAGTCACCATAAAGTGACATTTTTCCCAGTTTAAAACCAGGTTAGTCTCTTGGCATCTTTTCAGAACTAGTGTCAGGTGATCAAGACAGGAGCTAAATGAGTCTCCATATACTGAGAAGTCATCCATGAAGACTTCCAGAAATTTTTCCACTATATCAGAGAAAATAGAGAGCATGCATCTCTGAAAGGTTGCATGTGCATTACACAGCCCAAATGGCATCCTTCTGTAGGCAAATACTCCAGATGGACATGTGAATGCTGTTTTCTCTTGATCCTGGGGATCTACTGCAATTTGGTTGTAGCCTGAATAGCCATCCAAAAAGCAGTAATAATCATGACCTGCTAGTCTTTCTAGCATCTGGTCTATGAATGGTAAAGGAAAATGATCCTTTCTGGTGGCTGTATTGAGCCTTCTATAGTCAATACACATGCGCCACCCTGTAACTATTCTTGTAGGAACCAGTTCATTTTTTTCATTATGAACCATTGTTATGCCTCCCTTTTTGGGGACAACTTGGACAGGGCTCACCTAGGGGCTATCAGAAATAGGATAAATAATCCCAGCCTCCAGTAACTTGGTGACCTCTTTCTGCACCACTTCCTTCATGGCTGGATTTAACCGCCTTTGTGGTTGAACCACTGGCTTAGCATCATCCTTCAATAGGATCTTGTGCATGCATCTAGCTGGGCTTATGCCCTTAAGGTCACTTATGGACCACCCAAGAGCTGTCTTGTGTATCCTTAGCACTTGAAGTAGTGCTTCCTCTTCTTGTGGATTTAAAGCAGAGCTTATGATCACTGGAAAAGTGTCACCTTCTCCCAGAAATGCATATTTCAGGGATGGTGGTAATGGCTTGAGCTCGGGTTTAGGAGGTTTTTCCTCTTCCTGAGGAATTTTCAGAGGCTCTTTCAATTCCTCTGAATCCTCCAGATCAGGCTGAACATCTGTAAAGATGTCTTCCAGCTCTGATTCGAGACTCTCAGCCATGTTGATCTCCGCTACCAAAGAGTCAATAAGATCAACTTTCATGCAGTCTTTTGGTGTGTCTGGATGCTGCATGGCTTTGACAGCATTTAACTTGAACTCATCCTCATTGACCCTCAGAGTTACTTCCCCCTTTTGGACATCAATGAGAGTTCGTCCAGTTTCTAGGAAGGGTCTTCCTAGAATGAGAGTAGCACTCTTGTGCTCCTCCATTTCCAGCACTACAAAGTCAGTGGGAAAGGCGAATGGCCCAACCCTGACAATCATGTCTTCAATCACGCCTGATGGGTATTTAATAAAGCCATCAGCAAGTTGGAGACATATCCTGGTTGGTTTGACTTCTTCAGTTAAACCAAGCATTCTGATAGTGGATGCAGGTATTAGGTTGATGCTTGTCCCAAGATCACATAAAGCTGTCTTGGTGCAATCACCCTCTAATATGCATGGTATCATAAAGCTCCCGGGATCCTTAAGCTTTTCTGGGAAGCTTTTTAAAATGACTACACTGCATTCCTCAGTGAGGAGAACTCTTTCAGTTTCTCTCCAATCCTTCTTATGACTCAAGATCTCTTTCATGAACTTAGCATAAGAGGGTATTTGCTCAAGTGCCTCTACAAACGGAATCTTTATTTCAAGAGTCCTGAGGTAGTCTACAAAGCGAGCAAATTGCTTATCCTGCTCCTCTTGGCGGAGTTTTTGAGGATAAGGCATCTTGGCTTTGTATTCTTCAACCTTGGTTGCTGCAGGTTTATTTCCTGCAGAAGTGGTTGGAGAAGCCTTTTTAGAGGGGTTGTTATCAGCACTTGTGTATGTCTGATCCCTCACTGGCGTTTGAATGCCAGGGTTGGAAGCTTGATTGGCGTTGGACGCCAACTTCCTACCTGTTTCTGGCGTTTGAACGCTAGAACTGAGCTTCCATTGGGCGTTTGACGCTAGCTCATTGCCTGTTCCTGGCGTTTGAACGCCAGAGCTGTGCGTGGGTTGGGCGTTTAACGCCAACCTTGCATCCTCTTCTGGCGTTTGAACGCCAGAGTTGTTCCTCTCTGGGCCCTTACTGTCCTCAGGGGGATTTTGGATAATTTTTTGCTCATCCTCGTTCAGTTGTTCTTTTCTTGGCTTTCTGCTGCTCTGAAGTGAGGTATTTAATGTTTTCCCACTTCTTAATTGAACTGCCTAGCACTCTTCTGTTATCTGCTTTGATAACTGCTGTTTTGTCTGATTCAATTGTGCCTCCATATTTTTATTAGCATTTTTAGTGTCTTGTAGCATCTCCTTAAATTCTACTAGCTGTTTTGTTAGAAAACACAATTGTTGATTGAGTTTAGCAACTTGTTCTGGAGGATCAAGTTCAGTAGACACTGCTTTGGCTTCTTCTTTTATGGAGGACTCACTGCTTATGTACAGATGCTGATTTCTGGTAACTATATCAATAAGCTCTTGAGCCTCTTCAATAGTTTTCCTCATGTGTATAGATCTACCAGCTAAGTGGTCTAAGGACATCTGAGCTCCTTCTGTAAGCGCATAGCAGAAGACGTCTAATTGCACCCACTCTAAAAACATTTCAGAGGGGTATTTCCTTAGCATCCCTCTGTACCTCTCCCAGGCATTATAAAGGGATTCATCATCCTCTTGTTTAAAGTCTTGGATGTCCAGCTTTAGCTGTGTCATCCTTTTTGGAAGGAAATATTGATTCAGGAATTTGTCTGATAACTGTTTCGATGTCCTTATGCTTGCTGTGGGTTGGTTATTTAATAAATAAAATTTTTTTTTTGGAAAACTAAAAATTTGAAAAATCACAAGAAAAACAAGAAAAGACACAAAACAAGACAAACCAAAGATCAATCAAGTAAAATAAACAAGAATAACTTGAAGATTAAGAAAGAACAATGAACACAAATTCGAAAATTTGAAAGAGAATAAAAACATGCAATTGACACCAAACTTAAAATATGAAACTAAACTCAAAAAGAAAAACTCAATTATCAGTTTATAAAATTTTCGAAAAATTTAAAAAGAGAAAATAAGGCTTAAAGAAAAAGGAAATTTTAACCAAAAACAATAATAGAAGACTCTAAACCAAAAAGAAAATTTTTTCCTAATCTAAGCAACAAAATAAACCGTCAGTTGTCCAAACTCGAACAATCCCCGGCAACGGCGCCAAAAACTTGGTGCACGAAATTGTGATTCACACTTTTCACAACTCCGCACAACTAACCAGCAAGTGCACTGGGTCGTCCAAGTAATACCTTACGTGAGTAAGGGTCGATCCTACGGAGATTATCGGCTTGAAGTAAGCTATGGTTATCTTGTAACTCTTAGTCAGGATATCAATTATAATTATCAGTTGACTCGCAAATGAACCAGAGAGCATGGATTAAATACTTGTTATGCAGTAATGGAGAATATGTTGGAGTTTTGGAGATGCTTTGTCTTCCGAATCTCTGCTTTCCCCCTGTCTTCTTCTTCACGCACGCAAGGTTCCTCCTATGGCAAGCTGTATGTTGATGGATTACCGTTGTCAATGGCTACCATCCGTCCTCTCAGTGAAAATGGTCCAGGTGCGCTGTCACCACACGGCTAATCATCTGTCGACTCTCACTCATGCTGGAATAGGATCCATTGATCCTTTTGCGTCTGTCACTACGCCCAACCCTTGTGAGTTTGAAGCTTGTCACAGTCATTCAATCCCTGAATCCTACTCAGAATACCACAGACAAGGTTTAGACTTTCCAAATTCTCAAGAATGCTCCCAATGGATTCTAGCTTATACCACGAAGATTCTGATTAAGGAATTCAAGAGATACTCTTTCAATCGAAGGTAGAACGGAGGTGGTTGTCAGGCACATGTTCATAGGTTGAGAATGGTGATGAGTGTCATGGATCATCACATCCATCATATTGAAGTACGAATGAACATCTTAGATAGAAACAAGCATGTTTGAATAGAAAACAGATATAATTGCATTAATTCATCGAGACACAGCAGAGCTCCTCACCCCCAACAATGGAGTTTAGAGACTGATGCCGTCAAAGAGTACAAAATTCAGATCTAAAATGTCATGAGATACAAAATAAATTTCTAAAAGTTGTTTAAATACTAAACTAGTAACCTAGGTTTACAGAAAATGAGTAAACTAAGATAGATGGTGCAGAAATCCATTTCTGGGGCCCACTTGGTGTGTGCTGGAGCTGAGACTTGAGCTTTACACGTGCCTAGGCTGTTTCCAGAGTTGAACGCCAGGTTGTAACCTGTTTCTGGCGTTTAACTCCAACTTGTAACCTATTTCTGGCGTTTAACGCCAGAATGCAACATGGAACTGGTGTTGAACGCCAGTTTACATCATCTATCCTTGGACGAAGTATGGACTATTATATATTGCTGGAAAGCCCTGGATGTCCAATTTTCAATGCAATTGAGAGCGCACCAATTGGACTCCTGTAGCTCGAAAAAATCCATTCCGAGTACAGGGAGGTCAGTATCCAACAGTATTAGCAGTCCTTTTTCAGCCCGAATCAGATTTTTGCTCAGCTCCCTCAATTTCAGTCAGAAAATACCTGAAATTATAGAAAAACACACAAACTCATAGTAAAGTCTAGAAATATGAATTTTGCCTAGAAGCTAATAAAAATATACTAAAAACTAACTAAAACATACTAAAAACTACATGAAATTAACCCCAAAAAGCGTATAAAATATCCGCTCATCACAACACCAAACTTAAACTGTTGATTGTCCCCAACAAACTAGAAAAATAAAATAGGATAAAAAGAAATTAAGAAGTAATAATATCTCAGAGTTTTGAGTGAAGCTCAGATTCAAATTAGATGAGCGGGGCTTTCAGCTTTTTGCTTCCGAACAGTTTTGGCATCTCACTTTATCCTTTGAAATTCAGAATGATTGGCATCCATAGGAACTCAGAATTCAGATAATATTATTGATTCTCCTAGTTTAGTATGTTGATTCTTGAACACAGCTACTTTATGAGTCTTGGCCGTGGCCCTAAGCACCTTGTTTTCCAGTATTACTACCGGATACATAAATGCCACAGACACATAGTTGGGTGAACCTTTTCAGATTGTGACTTAGCTTTGCTAAAGTCCCCAATTAGAGGTGTCCAGAGTTCTTAAGCACACTCTATTTTTGCTTTGGATCTTGACTTTAACCACTCAATCTCAAGTTTTCACTTGACACCTTCACGCCACAAGCACATGGTTAGGGACAGCTTGGTTTAGCCGCTTAGGCCAGGATTTTATTCCTTTAGGCCCTCCTATCCACTGATGCTCAAAGCCTTGGATCCTTTTTATTACCCTTTAAGCCAATAACCCTTTAAACCAAAAGGCAAGGGTAATAAAAAGGATCCAAGGCTTTGAGCATCAGCGGATAGGAGGGCCCAAAGGAATAAAATCCTGGCCTAAGCGGCTAAACCAAGCTGTCCCTAACCATGTGCTTGTGGCGTGAAGATGTCAAGCCAAAAGCTTGAGACTGAGCGGTTAAAGTCGAGGTCCAAAGCAAAAACAGAGTGTGCTTAAGAACCATGGACACCTCTAATTGGGGACTTTAGCAAAGCTGAGTCACAATCTGAAAAGGTTCACCCAATTATGTGTCAGTGGCATTTATGTATCTGGTGGTAATACTGGAAAACAAAATGCTTAGGGCCACGGCCAAGACTCATAAAGTAGCTGTGTTCAAGAATCAACATACTGAACTAGGAGAATCAATAACACTATCTAAATTCTAAGTTCCTATAGATGCCAATCATTCTGAACTTCAATGGATTAAGTTAGATGCCAAAACTGTTTAGAGGCAAAAAGCTACTAGTCCCGCTCATCTAATTGGAGATAAGTTTCATTGATATTTGGAATTTATAGTATATTCTCTTCTTTTTATCCTATTTGATTTTCAGTTGCTTGGGGACAAGCAACAATTTAAGTTTGGTGTTGTGATGAGCGGATAATTTATACGCTTTTTGGCATTGTTTTTACATAGTTTTTAGTATGATTTAGTTAGTTTTTAGTATATTTTTATTAGTTTTTAAATAAAAATCACATTTCTGGACTTTACTATGAGTTTGTGTGTTTTTCTGTGATTTCAGGTAATTTATGGCTGAAATTGAGGGACTTGAGCAAAAATCAGATTCAGAGGCTGAAGAAGGACTGCAGATGCTATTGGATTCTGACCTCTCTGCACTCAAAGTAGATCTTCTAGAGCTATAGAAGTCCAAATGGTGTGCTCTCAATTGCGTTGGAAAGTAGACATCCAGGGCTTTCTATCAATATATAATAGTCCATACTTTGCCCGAGTTTAGATGACGCAAACTGGCATTCAACGCCAGCTCTCTGCCCTATTCTGGCGTTTAATGCCAGAAACAAGTTGCAAAGCAGAGTTAAACACCAGAAATAGGTTACAAACTAGTGTTTAACTCCAAGGAAGACCTCTACACGTGAAAGTTTCAATGCTCAACCCAAGCACACACCAAGTGGGCCCGGAAGTGGATTTCTGCATCATTTACTTATTTCTGTAAACCCTAGGTTACTAGTTCAATATAAATAGGACCTTTTATTATTGTATTGAGAATCTTGGTCATTCTGGTTCCCTCTCTGGGGCCGAAGCCAATGAATACCATTATCACTTATGTATTTTCAACGGTAGAGTTTCTACACACCATAGATTAAGGTGTGGAGCTCTGCTGTTCCTCATGAATTAATGCAAAGTACTATTGTTTTTCTATTCAATTCAAGCTTATTCTTATTCTAAAATATTCATTCGCACCCAAGAACATGATAAATGTGATGATTATGTGACGCTCATCACCATTCTCATTTATGAACGCGTGCATGACAACCACTTCCGTTCTATATGAAGACAAGCTAGAATGAGTATCTCTTAGATATCTAATACAGGGGACCGAGTCCGAGATATTAGAGTCTTCGTGGTATAAGCTAGAATTATTGGCTGCCATTCTTGAGATCCAGAAAGTCTAAACCTTGTCTGTGGTATTCTGAGTAGGATCTGGGAAGGGATGGCTGTGACGAGTTTCAAACTCGCGAGTGCTGGGCGTAGTGACAGACGCAAAAGGATTACTGAATCCTATTCCAGCAGGATCGAGAACCGACAGATGATTAGCCGTGCGGTGACAGCGCATTTTGGATCATTTTTACTGAGAAGACAGGATGTAGCCATTGACAACGGTGATGCCCAACATACAGCTTGCCATGGAAAGGAGTATGAAGGATTGGATGAAAGCAGTAGGAAAGCAGAGATTCATAAGGAACTAAGCATCTCTATACGCTTATCTGAAATTCTCACCAATGAATTGCATAAGTATCTCTATCTTTATTTTACGTCTTAATTATATTTTAATTATTAAAACTCTATAATTATTTGAATCCGCCTGACTGAGATTTGCAAGATGACCATAGCTTTCTTCAAGCCGACAATCTCCGTGGGATCGACCCTTACTCACGTAAGGTTTATTACTTGGACGACCCAGTGCACTTGCTGGTTAGTTGTGCGAAGTTGTGACAAAGAACTAAGATTATGAACGTGCGTATTAAGTTTTCAGTGTCGTTACCAAGGAATGAACGATCACGATTTCGTACACCAATCAGCTTCAACAAGAATGCCTTTGTCCTTGTTTCTACTTATATGAAAGAGAAGAGAACAAGAAAGTATGGAATCCTCTATGTCACAGTATAGAGATTCCTTGAGGTGTCAGAGGAAAACAGGAATAGGGGGATGAGGTAGGTAGATAAGAATTCGAACATACAAAGAAGGAGAGAGAGTCTGAATTGCTAATTGAGGAGGAGTGTTAGTCCTTAAATAGAAGGAGGTGAGGAGGGGGAAACATTTTCGAAAACAAGTTTTTAAATAAAACTAAAAATTTTAAAATAACTAAAAAGAATTTTGAAAAAGTGGTTGATGGTTTTTCGAAAATTAAAAGTGAGAAAGTGGTTAGATAATTTTGAAGAAGATTTTGAAATTAGTAATAAAAAAGATATGATTGAAAATTATTTTAAAAAAGATGTGATTGAGAAGATATGGTTGAGAAACAATTTAAAAAGATTTGATTTTTTTTAAATTGATAACTTGACTAACAAGAAATTTAAAAGATATGATTCTGAAATTCAAATATTGAACCTTTCTTAACAAGAAAGTAACAAACTTGAGATTTTTGAATCAAATCATTAATTGTTAGCAAGGATTTTTGAAAATAATGAGAGAAAAATGAAAAACATTTGATTTTTGAAAAAGATATGATTAAAAATATTTGATTTTGAAAGATATGATTTCAAAAATAAGAATTAAAACATGAAAATTTGAAAAAGATTTGATTGAAAACTAACATGCCTCCTTTGTGTCATCCTGGCGTTAAACTCCCAGAATGGTATCCATTCTGGCGTTTAACGCCCAAAATACTACCTTTTTGGGCATTTAACGCCCAGCCAGGCGTTTGAACGCCAGAAATCCTTCCTTACTGGGCGTTTTTCTGAACTCCCAGCTTTTTCTCTGTGATTCCTCTGCTATATGTTCTGAATCTTCAATTCTCTGTATTATTGACTTGAAAAGATATATTTTTGAATTTTTGAATTTTTTTATGATGAGAGAGAAAAACAACAGAATGAAACTAAACATGGAAAATTAAGATCAAAATAAATAATGCATGCAAGAACACTTTGAATGCCAAGATGAACACCAAGAACACTTTGAAGAACATGATGAATATCAAGAACATATTTTTGAAAATTTTCAAGAAAACAAAGACATGCAAGACACCAAACTTAGAAGTTTGTATACTAGGGACAATAACAATTTGAAAATGCATATGAAAAACAACAAAAGACACCAAACAGGAGAGTTTAAAGATCAGAACAAAGAAAATCATCAAGAACAACTTGAAGATCAACAAAGAATATAATGCATAAAATTTCGAAAAATGCAAGAAAAAGAAAAACATGCACTTGACACCAAACTTAAAATTTGACACTAGACTCAAACAAGAAACACAAAATATTTTTGGTTTTATGGTTTTATAAATTTATTTGTATTTTTCGAAAGTGTTTTGAAAAAAAAGAAAATAAGGAATTCAAAATTCTTAATGAGAATTCCAGGAATCATGCAATGTTAGTCTAAAGCTCCGGTCCAGGAATTAGACATGGCTTACTAGCCAGCCAAGCTTTAAGTGAAAGCTTCGGTCTAAAACACTAGACATGGCCACTGGCCAGCCAAGCTTTAGCAGATCATTACATTCAACAGCAAGATTGATAGAAATCAACAAGCTCTTCTGATGATAAGTTGAAGCCTCGGTCCAAAAGATTAGACTTGGCTTAACAGCCAGCCAGACTTCACATATCATCTGAAACTATAGAATCCATTCTTGAGAATTCTGAAGAACAGAATAAAATTTTTTTGAAATTTTTTTTCGAAAATTAAAAATAAAAGCTTTAAACATAAAATAAAATTACCTAATCTAAGCAACAAGATGAACCGTCAGTTGTCGAAACTCGAACAATCCCCGACAACGGCGCCAAAAACATGGTGCACAAAATTACAGTCACACTTTTGCAATTCCGCACAACTAACCAGCAAGTGCACTGGGTCGTCTAAGTAATACCTTACGTGAGTAAGGGTCGATCCCATGGAGATTGTCGGCTTGAAGCAAGCTATGGTCATCCTTGTAAATCTCAGTCAGGCAAATTCAAATGGTTATGAGGTTTTGATAATTAAAATATAATTAAAATAGAAAATAAGATAGAAATACTTATATAATTCATTGGTAGGATTTCAGATAAGTGTATGGAGATGATTTGTTGCTTTTGAACCTCTACTTTCCTACTGCCTTCTTCCAGCCATGCGTTACCTCCTTCCATGGTAAGCTGTATGATCCTCTCGGATGAAAACAAATCCATCTGCGTTGTCACCACAGGGCTAATCATCTGTCGGTTCCTGCTAGCGCCGGAATAGGACCATTGTCCTTTTGCACACTATCACTGCGCCCAACATTCGCAGGTTTGAAACTCGTCACAGTCATCCCTTTCCAGATCCTACTCAGAATACCACAGACAAGGTTTAGACTTTTCGGATCTCCAGAATGCTACCAATGGTTCTAGCCTATACCACGAAGACTCTGATCTCATGGAATGGAAGGCTCTGTTGTCAGGAGAGGCAACCATGCATCGTGAACCAGGAGGCTAAGAGATACACACTCAAGCTATTGCAGATAGAACGGAAGTGTTTGTCAGGCACGTGTTCATAAGTGAGAATGGTGATGAGTGTCACGGATAATCACATTCATCAGGTTAAAGTGCGAGTGAATATCTTAGAATAAGAAGTAGGCGTGAATTGAATAGAAGAACAATAGTACTTGCATTAATTCATGAAGAACAGCAGAGCTCCACCCCTTAATCTTTGGGGTGTAGAAACTCCACCGTTTAAAATACATAAGAACAAGGTCTAGGTGGTGTACGAAATTGTGATCATCAATGGCGCCAACAGCTTGGTACGCACAATTGTAATCTCAACTCTTTATCACAACTCCGCACAACTAACCAGCAAGTGCACTGGGTCGTCCAAGTAATAAACCTTACGTGAGTAAGGGTCGATCCCACAGAGATTGTCAGCATGAAGCAAGCTATGGTCATCTTGTAAATCTCAGTCAAGCAGATTCAAATGGTTATGGAGAATTGATAATTAAAAGATAAATAAAACATAAAACAAAGATAGAGATACTTATGTAATTCATTGGTAGGAATTTCAGATAAGCGTATGAAGATGCTTTGTTCCTTCTGAACCTCTGCTTTCCTGTTGCCTTCTTCCAATCATTCATACTCCTTTCCATGGCAAGCTTATGTTGGGTTTCACCGTTATCAATGGCTACCTCCCGTCCTCTTAGTGAAAATGGTCCAAACGCGCTGTCACCGCACGGCTAATCAGTTGTTGGTTCTCGATCATGTTGGAATAGGATCCATTGATCCTTTTGCATCTGTCACTACGCCCAACAATCGCGAGTTTGAAGCTCGTCACAGTCATTCCTTCCCAGATCCTACTCGGAATACCACAGAAAAGGTTTAGACTTTCCGGATCTCAGGAATACTGCCAATTGATTCTAGCCTATTCCACAAAGACTCTGATCTCATGGAATGGAAGGCTCGGTTGTCAGGTGAGGCAACCATGCGTCATGAATCAGGAGGCTAAGAGATACGCACTCAAGCTATTGCAAGTAGAACAGAGGTGGTTGTCAGGCATGTATTCATAGGTGAGAATGATGATGAGTGTCACGGATCATCACATCCTTAAGGTAGAAGAACGAGTGTATATCTTAGAGAAGAAGTAGGCGTGAATTGAATAGGAAAACAATAGTACTTTGCATTAATTCATGAGGAATAGCAGAGCTCCACACCTTAATTTATGGTGTGTAGAAACTCTACCGTTGAAAATACATAAGAACAAAAGGTCTAGGCATGGCCGAATGGCCAGCCTCCCAAAGCGTGAACATACAAGTTCCAAGATGAAAAGTATGATCAAGTGTGTAAAATACAATAGCAAAAGATCCTATTTGTAGAAAACTAGTAACCTAGGGTTTACAAAAATGAGTAAATGATGCAGAATCCACTTCCGGGCCCACTTGGTGTGTGCTTGGGCTGAGCATTGAAGCTTTCACGTGTAGAGACTTTTCTTGGAGTTAAACGCCAGCTTTTGTGCCAGTTTGGGTGTTTAACTCCAGCTTTTATGCCAATTCTGACGTTTTGACGCCAGAATTTCTATGTTGACTTGGAATGCCGGTTTGGGCCATCAAATCTCAGAAAACGTATGGACTACTATATATTGCTAGAAAGCCCAGGATGTCAACTTTCCAACGCAATTGAGAGCACGCCAATTGGGCTTTTGTAGCTCCAGAAAATCCACTTCGAGTGTAGGGAGGTCAGAATCCAATAGCATCTGCAGTCCTTTTTCAGCCTCTGAATAAGATTTTTGCTCAGGTCCCTCAATTTCAGCCAAAAAATACCTGAAATCACAGAAAAACACATAAACTCATAGTAAAGTCTAGAAATGTGATTTTTATTTAAAAACTAATAAAAACATAATAAAAACTAGCTAAAACATACTAAAAACATACTAAAAATAATGCCAAAAAGCGTATAAATTATCCGCTCATCACAACACCAAACTTAAATTGTTGCTTGTCCCCAAGCAACTGAAAATCAAATAGGATAAAAAGAATAGAATATACAATGAATTCCAAAAACATCTATGAAGATCAGTCTTAATTAGATGAGCGGGGCTTTTAGCTTTTTGCTTCTGAACAGTTTTGGCATCTCACTTTATCCTTTGAATTTCAGAATGATTGGCATCTATAGGAACTCAGAATTCAGATAGTGTTATTGATTCTCCTAGTTTAGTATGTTGATTCTTGAACACAGCTACTTTATGAGTCTTGGCCGTGGCCCTAAGCATTTTGTTTTCCAGTATTACCACCAGATACATAAATGCCACAGACACATAACTGGGTGAACCTTTTCAGATTGTGACTCAGCTTTGCTAGAGTCCCCAATTAGAGGTGTCCAGAGCTCTTAAGCATAGTCTTTTTGCTTTGGACCATGACTTTAACCGCTCAGTCTCAAGTTTTCACTTGACACCTTCAGGCCACAAGCACATGGTTAGGGACAGCTTGGTTTAGCCGCTTAGGCCAGGATTTTATTTCTGTGGGCCCTCCTATCCACTGATGCTCAAAGCCTTGGATCCTTTTTATTTTACCCTTGCCTTTTGATTTAAAGGGCTATTGGCTTTTTCTGTTTGCTTTTCTTCCTTTTTTTATTCACTGCTTTTTGTTGCTTCAAGAATCATTTTAATGATTTTTCAAATCATCAATAACATTTCTCCTTTTCCATCATTCTTTTATGAGCCAACAATTTTAACATTCATAAACAACAAATTCAAAAATATGCACTGTTCAAGCATTCATTCAGAAGAACAAAAAGTATTGCCACCACATTAAAATAATTAAACTATTTTAAAATTCAAAATTCATGTACTTCTTTTTCTTTTTGTAATTTAAAAACATTTTTCATTTAAGAAAGGTGATGCATTCATAGGATATTCATAACTTTAAGACATAGACTCTAAGACACTAGCGATCATGTAATAAAGACACAAACATAGATAAACATAAAGCATAAAAATTCGAAAAATAGAAAATAAAGAACAAGGAAATTAAAGAACGGGTCCACCTTAGTGATGGCGGCTAGTTCTGCCTCTTGAAGATCTTATGGAGTGCTTGAGCTCCTCAATGTCTCTTCCTTGCCTTTGTTGCTCCTCTCTCATGACTCTTTGATCTTCTCTAATTTCATGGAGGAGGATGGAATGCTCTTGGTGCTCCACCCTTAGTTGTCCCATATTGGAACTTAATTCTCCTAGGGAGGTGTTGATTTGCTCCCAATAGTTTTGTGGAGGAAAATGCATCCCTTGAGGCATCTCAGGGATTTCATGATGAGGAATTTTCTCATGCTCTTGTCCATGAGTGGAATCTCTTGTTTGCTCCATCCTTTTCTTAGTAATGGGCTTGTCCTCATCAATGAGGATGTCTTCCTCTATGTCAATTCCAGCTGAATTGCAGAGATGACAAATGAGATGAGGGAAGGTTAACCTTGCCAAAGTAGAAGACTTGTCCGCCACCTTGTAGAGTTCTAGGGATATAACCTCATGAACTTCTACTTCCTCTCCAATCATGATGCTATGGATCATGATAGCTCGGTCTATAGTAACTTCAGACCGGTTGCTAGTGGGAATGATTAAGCGTTGGATGAACTCCAACCATCCCCTAGCCACGGGCTTGAGGTCATGCCTTCTTAGTTGAACCAGCTTTCCTCTTGAATCTCTTTTCCATTGAGCACCCTCTTCACAAATGTCTATGAGGACTTGGTCCAACCTTTGATCAAAGTTGACCCTTCTAGTGTAGGGGTATGCATCTCCTTGCATCATTGGCAAGTTGAATGCTAACCTTACATTTTTCGGACTAAAATCTAAGTATTTTCCCCGAACCATTATAAGCCAATTCTTTGGGTCCGGGTTCACACTTTGATCATGGTTCTTGGTGATCCATGGATTGGCATAGAACTCTTGAACCATTAAGATTCTGACTTGTTGAATGGGGTTGGTGAGAACTTCCCAACCTCTTCTTCGAATCTCATGTCGGATCTCCGGATATTCACCCTTTTTGAGCTTGAAAGGGACCTCGGGAATCACTTTCTTCTTGGCCACAACTTCATAGAAGTGGTCTTGATGCACCCTTGAGATGAATCTCTCCATCTCTCATGACTCGGAGGTGGAAGCTTTTGCCTTTCATTTCCTCTTTCTAAAGGTTTCTCCGGCCTTTGGTGCCATAAATGGTTATGGAAAAACAAAAAGCAACGCTTTTACCACACCAAACTTAGAAGGTTTGCTCGTCCTCGAGCAAAAGAGGAAAGAAGAGAGTAGAAGAAGAAGAAATAGAGGAGATGAAGGGGGTTAGTGTTTCGGCCAAGGGGGTGAAGTAGTGTTTAAGATGTGTGAAAATGAAGGAGTGAAGATGGGTTTATATAGGAGTGGAGAGAGGTGTAGGGTTCGGCCATGTATGGGTGGGTTTGGGAGGGAAAGTGATTTGAATTTGAATGGTGAGGTAGGTGGGGTTTTATGATGGATGGATGTGGATTGGTGAAGGGATTATAGAGAAAAGGGTAGGATTTGATAGGTGAGGGGTTTTTGGGGAAGAGGTATTGAGTTGATTGGTGAAGGGTATTTGGGGAAGAGTGTTATGAAAAGGTGTGAAGAAGAGAGAGAGTGAGTTGAGGTTGGTGGGGATCCTGTGGAGTCCACAGATCCTGAGGTGTCAAGGATTTCTCATCCCTGCACCAATTAGGCGTGCAAAATGCCCTCTGTTGCCAATCCTGGCATTAAACGCTAGGTTGCTGCCCGTTTCTGGCGTTTAACGCCAGCTTCTTGCCCTTTTCTGGCGTTAAATGCCAGTCTAGTGCCCATTTCTGGCGTTAAACGCCAGTAGGCTTCTCCTCCAGGGTGTGCTATTTTTCATTCTGTTTTTCAATTTATTTTTGCTTTTTCAATTGTTTTTGTGAATTCACATGATCATCAACCTACAAAAAACATAAAATAACAATGAAAAATAGAAATTTAACATGGATAAGTAAAATTGGGTTGCCTCCCAACAAGCGCTTCTTTAATGTCAGTAGCTTGACAGTGGGCTCTCATAGAGCCTCACAGATACTCAGAGCATGATGATGGCCTCTCAACACCAAAGTTAGAGTTTGGTTGTGGCCTCCCAACACCAAACTTAGAGTTTTAATGTGGGGGTTTTGTTTGACTCTGCATTGAGAGAAGCTTTTCATGCTTCCTCTCCATGGTTACAGAGGGAGATCCTTAGCGTTAAACACAAGGGAGTCCTCATTCACTTGAAGGACCAATTCTCCTCTGTCAACATCAATCACAGCTTTTGCTGTGGCTAGGAAGGGTCTGCCAAGGATGATGGATTCATCCATATACTTCCCAGTGTCTAGGATTATAAAATCAGCAGGGATGTAGTGTTCTTCAACCTTTACCAAGACATCCTCTACAAGTCCATAAGCCTGTTTTCTTGAATTGTCTTCCATCTCTAGTGAGATTCTTGCAGCTTGTACCTCAAGAATTCCTAGCTTCTCCATTACAGAGAGAGGCATGAGGTTTATGCTTGACCATAGGTCACACAGAGCCTTCTCAAAGGTCATGGTGCCTATGGTACAAGGTATTGAGAACTTTCCAGGATCCTGTCTCTTTTGAGGTAATCTCTGCCAAGTCAAGTCATCTAGTTCTTTGGTGAGCAAGGGGGGTTCATCCTCCCAAGTCTCATCACCAAATAACTTGGCATTTAGCTTCATGATTGCTCCAAGGTACTTAGCAACTTGTTCTTCAGTAATATCTTCATCCTCTTCAGAGGAAGAATACTCATCAGAGCTCATGAATGGGAAAAGTAAATTCAATGGAATCTCTATGGTCTCAGTGTGAGCCTCAAATTCCCATGGTTCCTTATTAGAAAACTCCTTGGAGGCCGGTGGACGTCCATTGAGGTCTTCCTCAGTGGAGATCACTGCCTCTTCCTCCTCTCCAGGTTCGGCTATGTGGGTTATGTTGATGGCCTTGCACTCTCCTTTTGGATTTTCTTCTGTATTGCTTGGAAGAGTACTAGGAGGGAGTTCAGTAACTTTCTTGCTCAGCTGACCCACTTGTGCCTCCAAATTTCTAATGGAGGACCTTGTTTCAGTCATGAAACTTTGAGTGGTTTTAATTAAATCAAATACTATAGTTGCTAATTCAGAGTGGCTCTGCTTAGAATTCTCTGTTTGTTGCTGAGAAGATGATGGAAAAGGCTTGCTATTGCTAAACCTATTTCTTCCACCATTATTGTTGTTGAAGCCTTGTTGAGGCCTCTGTTGATCCTTCCATGAGAGGTTTGGATGATTTCTCCATGAAGGATTATAGGTGCTTCTATAGGGTTCTCCCATGTAATTCACCTCTTCCATTGCTGGGTTCTCAGGATCATAAGTTTCTTCTTCAGATGAAGCTTCTTTGGTACTGCCTGTTGCTGCTTGCATTCCAGACAGACTCTGAGAAATCATATTGACTTGTTGAGTCAATATTTTGTTCTGAGCCAATATGGCATTCAGAGTGTCAATCTCAAGAACTCCTTTCTTCTGATTTGTCCCATTATTCACAGGATTCCTTTCAGAAGTGTACATAAATTGGTTATTTGCAACCATTTCAATGAGTTCCTGAGCTTCTGCAGGCGTCTTCTTCAAATGAAGAGATCCTCCAGCAGAGCTATCCAATGACATCTTGGACAGTTCAGATAGACCATCATAGAAAATACCTATGATGCTCCATTCTAAAAGCATGTCAGAAGGACACCTTCTGATCAATTGCTTGTATCTTTCCCAGGCTTCATAGAGGGATTCACCTTCCTTCTGTCTGAAGGTTTGGACTTCCACTCTAAGCTTGCTCAATTTTTTCTTCTGAATTTCTGCATTATTTACTTATTTCTGTAAACCCTAGGCCACCAGTTTATAAATAGTGTTCGATCGATTACGTATTAATCAATGAGAAATCTTATGTAAATACCATGGAATAAGGTTTGATCCTATTCATGGAGATTCTGTAAATATTCTATTCCAAAAAAAGAGAAAATTAAAATATATATATTTCTTATTTCTTGTTAAATATACTCATAAATTGAGTATCTAATATATCGCATTTATTAGTATTCTAGATTTAGAATACTATACATATTAATATTATACCTTGGATTTTGATGAGAAAACTATTCTTACACTGAAAAAAAGTGTTTTTATAGTGTTCTTTTCTCACTAGGTGGTATATAGTGAGAAAAATATTCGTATATGGGAAATGAAAGAGTTCAATTATAAATATTAAATTTAAATAAGTAGTTAGGATTAGACTATAAAATTTTAAAAAAATATATATGTGTAATTAATGTGTTTAAAATTAAAAAAATGTGTAACTATTTTTCTTAAAAAATAATATATATGTAAATATTATAAATAAATAATACAAGTAAATATAATATTACTGCATGATTTAGTTTTCATTTAATAAAAAAATAAAATGAATTTTTTTTCCTCCAATGAAATTATTTTCATTGATTTTGTGTAGAGTAATCAATAAACATAAGAACAAATATTTTTAAAATCATCTGATTTTTTTTGTATTTATTTTTGTAAAATTGTTGTTGGATTAGTTATAATTGGCGAAATGTGGAGGCTGAGTCAAATGACGACGACGACGACGATGCAGATACGAAATTCGGGGAAAAGGAGAGTGGGGGCTGATGACTTGCATCATCTACCCTTTTTATTGCATAAAAAGGACAATAAAAGAGCATAATCTCATTTGATCATTGCAATTCATGCATCATTTGATGCATATTATGGTACATTGCTTTGAAATGAGTTTGTGCTGAATTTCAGGTGAAAAAGACATCAAAAAAGGGGAGAAAACAACATAACAAGCTGGGCGTGTGAAACTGGCGTGCCACTTGGAACAAACGGCACAAAATTGCATGGGCGTGGCACGCCAGTGTAGTTTTCCAGAGAACAATAATGAAGGCCACTGAATGGGTGTGGCACGCCTAACCCCTCGCATACTATGGGCGTGCCACTTGAGCCATAGGGCATGGCACGCCAGTGCATCACTCTAGAAGGGACCATCACCTGGGCGTGCCACTTGGTATTGAAGGCATGGCACGCCAGCTTCAATCACATGGGCATTCCACTTGATAAGCCAGGCATGGCACGCCAAGCTTGAGAAATCCACACAACAAGGGGCGTGCCACTTGAGCATCAAGGTGTGGCACGATAGTACAAGTTTCCAGAGAAGGAGTTGAAGGCACAAAAGGCTGAGCGTGCCACTTGGTGTCAAAGGCGTGGCACGCCAATGAACAAAAGGGCAAAGCAAAGGCTAGGCGTGCCACTTGGTGTCAAAGGCATGGCACAATAGCTCTAGCTTCTTACTTGGGCGTGCCATTTGAATGCTAGGCGTGGCACGCCAGCCACTGGAACAAAGAAGAATAATGGGCGTGGCACGCCAGAAGCTGGACGTGGAACGCCAGTTATATTTTCCAGAGAGGAAGATGGGAGGCCAACCATATGGGGCATGCCACTTGAGTCTTAGGCGTGGCACACCATCATCACCAATCAACCAAGAGAAGCCCTGGGTGTGCCACTTGAGTTCTGGGCGTGGCACGCCAGCTACTGGAACCAAGCACACAAATGGGCGTGGCACGCCAAACCCTGGGCGTGCTACGCTAGTTCAGTTTTCCAGAGAGAAAGTCAAAGCACACATAATGGGCATGGCACACCAGACCCTGGGCGTGCCATGCCAGTTCAACTTTCCAGAAGCAAGAAGAAGAGGGAGAAGGCCTGGGCATGCCACTTGGGCTCGAAGGCGTGGCACGCCAGGCTATCCAAGGTTTTCAAAAAGGCCTGGGCGTGCCACTTGAAGTCGAAGGCGTGGCACGCCAGGCTATACAAGTGTTTAAATAACCCTGGGCGTGCCACTTGGGCTCGAAGGCGTGGCACGCCAGGGAGGCCAATGAAGGAAGGCGTGCGACTTGAGAGTTGGGCGTGGCACGCCAAGCCAGATTCAGAGTTAGGCGTGGCACGCCACTGAAGCGGCAACCACACGCCAGCTGGGAGATCACATTTATTGAGTTTTTTTCCCTCCAAATTGTATTTTTCTTTTCACTTTTGTAATTCCTTTATTTTCTAGAGCTAGAAGTAGTATAAGTACACCTTGAAGATACTGAAAAAGGGGTTAAGCAGTTAGGTAGCTAAGTTGTGGAGCTATTAGATATAGTTAGATTTACTTTTCACTTTATCATCTTTTCCATCTCTTATACTTTCCTCTGAGCTATGAGTAGCTAAATTCCCTCTCATTGAGAGAGGGACCTCTGTTATACTTGATGGATTAATGATAGTAAATTTTTTCTTCTCTTCATCTTCTCTTTGATTTGCTAGAAGGAATTTCAGTTTAATGTTAATGTTCAATCACCTTGGAAAAGGGGTTGAATGTAAAATGGATTTCATGGGAACCTTGGAAAAGGAAACATGAAACCATGCTAGAAATCCCTTTTCACACTTGAGTAGGATCCGGGTTTTGGTGTTTGGATATGGTGACATACAATCCTCCCTCTACTTGGACCTATGATGATGTGTGGTATAATCAGGGACCAAGCATATCTCTCTTCATCAGCAATTAAACCAAGGAATTGGCTATTGATCAAGATCTGAGAGATTGAGTCACCAAGGGATTGGGCTCAATCAATCATGATTGTCAAGAGGTCAATGAATTGCATGATTGAAAAAGATATGAGCTGGATATAATCCAAAGAGACAACATCTCATGATCTCAATAAATCTCCCTATTCTTATCTTTCACTTTCTTTATAGCTTTTTTTACATTCTGCAAATCTCCATTCCCATTTACAATTAAGTCATTTAAGTTTCTGCCCTTTACATTCCTACCTTTTCCATTTCTGTATTTTACTGCTTTTCTTTACTTTTGAGTCATTTATAATTCTACCAATTTATAATTCTGCAATTACAATCTATTCTGTTTAGCTTGACTAATTCACCAATTGATTAAAATTGCTCAAATCTACCAATCTCTGTGGATACGATCCCACTCCACTGTGGGTTATTACTTGACGATAATTTTGGTGTGCTTGCCAAAAGAACGGATTCATCATTTTTATATGGGGAGTGAATTCGGCTCATCAAGTTTTATGGCGCCGTTTCTGGGGATTGGTTTGAATTTGACAATGATTAAATTGATTGGAGAGCTAGATTAAGCAATTTAATTACCTTATTATTTTTCTTTTAGTTCTTTAATTCTTCTTTCCGTTCTGTTTTCTTTTTGCTTTGATTATTTCAGTGATTCATTGTTCATATTTCTATTCTTCTAACTGTTTGATTAATTGCATCAACCAAGCTAACCGCTAATTTTGACAAGAGTGATTCCTTTACTTGCTCTCTTCTTACTGTTTGTTGAATGTATGATAGGTAGAAGGGGAGAAACTTCATCTTCCTTCGATCGTGAACCTGAGAGGACCTTCCTTAGATTAAGGAAGGAAGCAAGAGGCAAAGGCATAGTCAGAGAGGAAGTAGTAGAGGGAGATCTAGAAACTACTATGGAGGAAGAAGTGCATAACAATATTGGAGAGGAAGAAGTGCATAGTCAGAGTCTTAGGCTCCTACATCAACCCAAATCCAGAAAACTGTGGTAGCAGTATCCTCAAACCAACAATCTATGCTAACAATTTTGAGTTGAAACCTCAACTCATCACACTTGTCCAGAATAACTGTTCATATGGAGGAGGTGTCCAAGAGGACCCAAACCAATATCTCTCTATATTCTTGAGGATTTGTGACACTGTAAAGTCCAATGGTGTACACCCTGATACTTACAAGCTACTTTTGTTCCCCTTCTCACTCAGAGATAAGGCAGCAAAGTGGTTGGAAGCATTTTCCAAGGAGATCCTAACAACATGGGATGAAGTTGTGAACAAATTCCTAGCAAGATTCTACCCTCCACAGAGAGTTAATAGACTAAGAGCTGAGGTGCAAACCTTCAGACAGCAAGATGGTGAAACACTTTATGAGGCCTGGGAGAGGTTCAAAGATTTGACAAGAAAATGCCCACCGGATATGTTCAATGAGTGGGTACAACTACACATCTTCTATGAAGGGCTGTTATATGAGTCAAAACAAGTAGTAGATCATTCTTCAGGAGGCTCACTCAATAAGAAGAAAACCATTGAAGAAGCTATAGATGTCATTGAGACTGTGGCTGAGAATGAGTATTTCTATGCTTCAGATAGAACTCAAAAGAGAGGAGTAATGGAGCTCAATTTAATGGATGCCTTGTTAGCCCAAAACAAAGTGATTACTGCACAACTAGCAGCCTTGACCAAGAAGATGGAGAATAATCAAGTCTCAGCCATCCAAGCCCAAGCCCCTCAACAAGAAGGAGATGCACCAGAAGTTGAATGTGAATGGGAGCAAGCTAACTATGTGAACAATTTTAGACCCCCATATGATCCAAACTCTAAGACATACAACCCAGGTTGGAAGAACCACCCAAGTTTTGGGTGGGAGAACCAACAAAGCCACAACCAAGACCATAGCAAGCCATACCAATCCAACCAATACCATAATCATAACCCCAACCATCAATCAAGCAACAATAGACCCTACAACAACTCACAAAACACATCATACCATTGCACTCAACAAACACACAACAACCACCATCAAGACACATCAACCTCAATCATCCAACCATGTGAAATCAAGAGCAACTTTGAGAGAATAGAGGCTGCAATAGCACAACTGTCATCACAGCTGACAAGAGCTATTTCCACTCTTTTGGAGAGACAAACACAGGCTGACAGAAAGATAGATGCCAACCAAGAAGAATACAGATCAAATCTAAAGAATCAAGGCACAGCAATCTCAAAATTGGAAGCACAAGTAGGGATTTTATCCAAGCAAATTCCAATGTCCACACATATATTTCCCAGTGATACCATGGCTAATCCAAGAGGGGAGTGCAAGGCCATCATACTTAGAAGCAGGAAAGTTGTAGAAGAAGCAACCCCAAGCCAGAGCAACCATGAAAAAGAAGCTGCAGAAAAGCCTGGAAACAAGAATGAAGAAGAAACCCCTGCCCTATCCTTACCAAAGCCAGTCTTGAAGCCTTATGTGCCAAAGGCACCATATCCACAAAGGCTGAGGAAGGATGGGAAGGATGGCCAGTTTTCTAGATTCTTAGAGATCTTCAAGAAGCTCCAAATCAACATACCATTTGCTGAGGCATTAGAGCAAATGCCACTCTATGCCAAATTTTTAAAGGAGCTTATGACAAGAAAGAGGAACTGGGGAGAAAAAGAGACCATAGTGCTAACTGAGGAATGTAGTGCCATCATACAAAAGAAGCTCTCTCAGAAGATGAAAGACCCTAGGAGTTTCCAATGCATCATAGGGATATCAACATTGAAAAAGCATTATGTGTCCTGGGAGCTAGCATCAATCTCATGTCCTTGGCCATGATGAGAAGGATGAAGATTGAGGAAGCCAAACCAACAAGGATGGCACTCCAATTGGCTGATAGAACATTCAAATTCCCTCATGGGGTGGTGGAGGACTTGTTGGTGAAGGTGGGAAAGTTTATTTTCCCAGCTGACTTTGTTGTGCTGGATATGGAAGAAGAAGCCAACACATCAATCATCCTAGGAAGGCCATTCCTAGCTACTGCTGGAGCCATTATTGATGTCCAAAAAGGGGAGCTAGTCTTGATGTTGCATGAAGAGAAGATGGTCTTCAATGTCTTTAAGGCAATGAGTTACCCCAAGGAATCTATAGGAGAGTGTATGATGGTAGATACCATAGAGAAGATAGTTCAAAGAGTGTTGGAGGAAGAATAATGTGAAGAGATTATGGAGCTAGAACAACACGCACAAGGTGGAGAATTACCACAAGGAACCATAGAGAACTCAATCATGCTGAACCACAAGGACAACAAGGAAGTGGAAGCACCTAAACTGGAGCTGAAAACCTTACCTCCAAGTTTGAAATATGCATATTTGGGTAACAACAACACTTACCCAGTGATCATTAACTTAAGCTTGAGTAAGGAACAAGAAGAGGAGCTTATCCAAGTGCTGAAATAACACAAAGATGCTATAGGATGGACACTTGCAGACTTAAAGGGAATTAGTCCTTCAATGTGCATGCACAAGATCCTACTTGAAGAAGGTGCTAAGCCCTCAAGACAGCAACAAAGAAGGCTGAACCGAACCATGAATGAAGTGGTCCAAAAAGAGGTGTTGAAGCTGTGGCAAGCAGGGGTGATTTACCCCATCTCAGACAGCCCTTGGGTAAGCCCTGTGCAGGTAGTGCCAAAGAAAGGAGGGGTCACTGTTGTACCAAATGAGAAGAATGAGCTGATACCCACAAGAATAGTGACTGGCTGGTGCATGTGCATTGACTATAGGAAGCTTAATGCAGCCACCAGGAAGGATCACTTCCCTCTGTCTTTCATGGATTAGATGCTTGAGAGACTGGCCGAACATGAATATTATTGTATTTTGGATGGTTATTCTGGTTACAACCAAATTGTTGTAGACCCCAAGGACCAGAAGAAAACCTCATTTACTTGTCCATATGGTGTTTTTGCTTATAGGAGAATGCCCTTTGGATTGTGCAATGCACCTGCAACATTCCAAAGGTGCATGCTCTCCATATTTTCAGACATGATTGAAAGATTCATTGAGGTGTTTATGGATGAATTTTCTATTTTTAGTGATTCATATTCTAATTGCTTGCACCACTTGGCCTTGGTGCTAAAGAGATGCCAAGAAACCAACCTTGTTTTAAATTGGGAAAAAATGCCATTTCATGGTCACAGAAGGGGTGGTTCTTGGTCATAAGATCTCAAAAAAGGGCATAGAGGTGGACAAGGCTAAGGTAGAGGTGATTGAAAAGTTACCCCCACCTTGCAATGTCAATGCAATTAAAAGTTTTCTAGGACATGCTGGCTTCTACAGGAAGTTTATTAGAGACTTCTCCAAGGTTGTGATGAGCGGATAATTTATACGCTTTTCGGCATTGTTTTTAATATGTTTTTAGTATGATTTAATTAGTTTGTATTATATTTTTATTAGTTTTTAATTAAAAATCACATTTCTGGACTTTACTATGAGTTTGTGTGTTTTTCTGTGATTTCAAGTATTTTCTGGCTGAAATTGAGGGACCTGAGCAAAAATCATATTTAGAGGTTGAAGAAGGACTGCAGATGCTGTTGGATTCTGACCTCCCTGCACTCAAAGTGGATTTTCTAAAGCTACAGAACCTCAAATGGCGCGCTTTTAAATTCGTTGGAAAGTAGACATCCAGGGCTTTCCAGCAATATATAATAGTCTATACTTTTCCCGAGTTTAGACGATGCAAACTGGCGTTCAACGCCAGTTCCATGTTGCAGTCTGGCGTTCAGCGCCAGAAACAAGTTGCAAAGTGGAGTTCAACGCCAGAAACACGTTACAAACTGGCGTTCAACTCCAAGAATGACCTCCCCATGTGTAAACTTCAAGCTCAGCCCAAGCACACACCATGTGGGCCCTGGAAGTGGATTTTTGCATCATTTACTTATTTCTGTAAACCCTAGTAACTAGTTTAGTATAAATAGGACTTTTTACTATTGTATTTACATCTTTGGATCTTCGGATTATCTTTTGGTCCTTTGATCACCTTTGGGGGCTGGCCATTCGGCCATGCCTGGACCTTCATCACTTATGTATTTTCAACGGTACAGTTTCTACACACCATAGATTAAGGTGTGGAGCTCTGCTGTTCCTCAAAGATTAATGCAAAGTACTACTGTTTTTCTATTCAATTCAACTTATTCCGCTTCTAAGATATTCATTTGCACTTCAATATGATGGATGTGATGATCGTGACAGTCATCATCATTCTCAACTTATGAACGCGTGCCTGACAACCACTTCCGTTCTACCTTAGATTGAATGGATATCTCTTGGATATCTAATACAGGGGACCGAGTCCGAGTTATTAGTGTCTTTGTGGTATAAGTTAGAACCCATGGATGGCCATTCCTGAGATCCGGAAAGTCAAAACCTTTTCTGTGGTATTCCGAGTAGGATCTGGGAAGGGATGGCTGTGACGAGCTTCAAACTCGCGAGTGCTGGGCGTAGTGACAGACGCAAAAGGATAGTAAATCCTATTCCAGTATGATCGAGAACCAACAGATGATTAGCCATGCAGTGACAGCGCATTGGACCATTTTCACTGGAGGATGGGATGTAGCCATTGACAACGGTGATGCCCTACATAAAGCTTGCCATGGAAAGGAGTATGATTGATTGGATGAAGACACCAGGAAAGCAGAGATCAGAGGAACGAAAGCATCTCTATACGCTTATCTGAAATTCTCACCAATGAATTACATAAGTACCACTATCCTATTTTATATTTTATTTAATTTTCATCCACTATAATTTCTTAATACAATTTAATCCGCCTGACTGAGATTTACAAGGTGACCATAGCTTGCTTCAAGCTGACAATCTCCGTGGGATCGACCCTTACGTAAGGTTTATTACTTGGACGACCCAGTGCACTTGCTGGTTAGTTGTAGAAAGTTGTGAAACAGATATAAGATCATGAACGTGCGTATTGAGTTTTTAGCGCCGTTACCAAGAAATGGAATGATCACGATTTCGCACACCAAGTTTTTGGCGCCGTTGTCGGGGATTGTTCGAGTTTGGACAACTGACGGTTCATCTTGTTGCTCAGATTAGGTAACTTTATTTTAATTGTAACCTTTTTGTTTTTATTTCTTAATTCTCTAAAAATACAAAAAAATCTTCAAAAATCTTTCAAAAAAAAATTTTTTTCCTTTGTTTTTGAAAATTATTTTAAAATTTTTAAGAATGAATTCTAAAGTTTCAAAATGGTATGCTGAAGTTTGGCTGGCCATCAAGCTTTAGACTAACCTGGTATGATTCCTGGAATCTTGATTGAGGACTTTGAATTCATTGCTTCCTTTTTCCTATATGTTTTTGAAAAATAAAAATATACAAAAATCCAAAAAAATTAATAAAATCATAAAAATAAAAAATATTTTATGTTGTTTGTTTGAGTCTTGAGTCAATTTTTAAGTTTGGTGTCAATTGCATATTTTTATTTTTATTTTTCTAAAAATTTTCGAAAATTCATGCATTCATAGTGTTCTTCATGATCTTCAAGTTGTTCTTGGTAAGTCTTCTTGTTTGATCTTCATATTTTCTTGTTTTGTGTCTTTCCTTTTTTTCATATGCATTCTTGAATTATTAATGTCTAAAGAATAAAAATTTTTAAGTTTGGTGTCTTGCATGTTTTTCTTTTCTTAAAAATTTTCAAAAATAAGTCTTGATGTTCATCTTGATCTTCAAAGTGTTCTTGGTGTTCATCTTGACATTCAAAGTGTTCTTGCATGCATCACATGTTTTGATCCAAAATTTTCATGCATTGAGTCTTTTTTATGTTTTTCTCTCTCATCATTAAAATTCAAAAATAAAAAAAAATATCTTTTCCTTATTTTACTCAAAATTTTCGAAAATATGATTTGATTTAGTCAAAAAGTTTTTAAATGTAATTGTTTCTTGTGAAACAAATCAAATTTTCAATTTAAAAATCTTATCTTTCCAAAATCTTTTTCAAATATCAAATCTTTTTCATTTTACCTTCATATTTTTGAAAAATTTTTAAATTTGATTTTCAAAATATTTTTCTTATTTTATTTCTTAATTTTCAAAATCTTTACTAACATTTAATATGATTGATTGAAAAATTTCATGTTGTTACTTGCTTATTAAGAAAGATTCAATCTTTAAACTCTAGAATCATATCTTTTTAGTTTCTTGTTAGTCAAGTAATCAACTTTAATTTTCAAAATCAAATCTTTTTAAATTTCTTTTTCAAACCTTTTTCAAAATAATTTTCAATCATATCTTTTTCAATTTCAATCATATCTTTTTCGAAATCAAATTTAAAATCTTTTCTAACTTCTTTTCTAACTCCCTATCTTTTCAAAATTTGACTTTCAAATCTTTTTCAATCAATCTTATCTTTTTGTTTCAATCACATCTTTTTCAAATTTCAATCTTATCTTGCCAAAATTTGATTTTCAAAATCTCTTAACCACTTAACTTTTTGTTTGATTCTTATCTTTCTCAAAACTGCCCAACTAACTTTCTACCTTTAATTTTCGAAAATCTCTCTCTCTTTTTTTTTTCAAAATTCCTTTTTAATTAACTAATTATTTTAAATTTTAATTTTTAATTTAATTTCAAACTTTAATTTTCGAAATTTAACTTTAAATTTAATTTTTATTTTAATTAATTTCGAAATTCTCTCTCTCATCTCCTTCTATTTATTTATTCATCTACTAACACTTCTCTCCCATCCAAAAATTCGAACACCACCTCCCTCTCTGTGTTCAAGTTTTCCCTCTTTTCTTCCTTACATTACATTCTTTTCTTCTTCTAATCACACAAAGGAACCTCTCTCTACTGAGGCAAAGAGTATCCCTATTATTTTCTATTTTCTTCTTTTTCATATGAGCAAGAGCAAGGACAAGAACATTCTTGTTGAAGCAGATCCTGAACCTGAAAGGACTCTGAAAAGAAAACTAAGAGAAGCTAAAATACAACAATCCAGAGACAACCTTACAGGAATTTTCGAACAGGAAGAGGAGATGGCAGCCAAAAATAATAATAATGCAAGGAGGATGCTTGGTGACTTTACTGCACCTAATTCCAATTTACATGGAAGAAGCATCTTCATTCCTGCCATTGAAGCAAACAATTTTGAGCTGAAACCTCAATTAGTTTCTCTGATGCAGCAGAACTGCAAGTTTTATGGACTTCCATCTAAAGATCCTTTTCAATTCTTAACTGAATTCTTGCAGATCTGTGATACTGTTAAGACCAATGGGGTTGATCCTGAGGTCTACAGGCTTATGCTTTTCCCGTTTGCTGTAAGAGACAGAGCTAGAGTGTGGTTAGACTCTCAACCCAAAGATAGCCTGAACTCTTGGGATAAGCTGGTCACGGCTTTCTTAGCCAAGTTCTTCCCTCCTCAAAAGCTGAGTAAGCTTAGAGTGGATGTTCAAACCTTCAGACAGAAAGAAGGTGAATCCCTCTATGAAGCTTGGGAGAGATATAAGCAACTGACCAAAAAGTGTCCTTCTGACATGCTTTCAGAATGGACCATCCTGGATATATTCTATGATGGTCTGTCTGAATTAGCTAAGATGTCATTGGATACTTCTGCAGGTGGATCCATTCACCTAAAGAAAATGCCTTTTCAGAAGCTCAAGAACACATTGACATGGTTGCTAATAACCAGTTCATGTACACTTCTTAGAGGAATCCTGTGAGTAATGGGATGCCTCAGAAGAAGGGAGTTCTTGAAATTTGATCCTTCAACTGAATGAGGACTCCTTTGTGTTTAAAACTCAAGGATCTCCTTCTGTAACCATGAAGAGGAAGCATGAAAAGCTTCTCTCACTGCAGAGTCAACCAAAGCCCCCACAGTCAAACTCTAAGTTTGGTGTTAGGAGTCTATAAAATTGACCTGATCACCTGTGTGGCTCCATGAGAGCCCACTATCAAGCTATTGACATTAAAGAAGCGCTTGTTGGGAGGCAACCCAATGTTATTTAATCATTTTTATTTTATTTTCTCTTTGTTATTTCATGTTTTATTAGGTTGATGATCATGTGGAGTCACAAAAAAACTACTGAAAAATCAAAAACAGAATGAAAAACAGCATTGAAAACAGAACACCCTGGAGGAAGGGCTTACTGGCGTTTAAACGCCAGTAAGGAGCATCTGGTTGGCGTTTAACGCCAGAACAGAGCATGAAACTGGCGTTAAACGCCAGAAACAAGCAGCAGTCTGGCGTTTAAATGCCAGGATTGCACCCAGAGAAAAGCTGGCGTTAAACGCCAGAAACAAGCATCAGATTGGCGTTTAACGCCAGAAACATGCACCATACTGGCGTTCAATGCCAGAAACATGCTGCAGACTGGCGTTGAACGCCCAAAACAAGCATGGAAGTGGCGTTTAACGCCAGAAATATGCTGCAGTCTGGCGTTAAACGCCAGGATTGCATATATAGGGCGTTTTACACGCCTCAAAGGTGAAGGGATGAGAAATCCTCAAACACCTCAAGATCTGTGGACCCCACAGGATCCCCACTTACCTTTCTTTTCTCCTCTTCACACCTTTTCATATCACTTTTCCCCAAATACCCCTCACCAATCAACTCAATCTCTCTTTCCTATCACCTCTTCACCACTCACATCCATCCTCTCTTCCCCAAAAACCCCACCTACCTTTAAATTCAAAATATTTCCCTCCCAAAACCAACCCTAAATGGCCGAACCCTAACCCCTCCCCACTCCTATATAAACCCCTCATTCCTTCTTCATTTTCACACAACACAACCCTCTCTTCTTCCCCTTGGCCGAAACCACTTCTCCCTCCATCTCCTCCATTCTCTTCTTCTTCTACTTCTTTCTCAATTCTTTTGCTCGAGGACGAGCAACCATTTTAAGTTTGGTGTGGTAAAATTATTGCTTTTTGTTTTTCCATAACCATTCATGGCACCTAAGGCCAGAGAAACCTCTAGAAAGAGGAAAGGGAAGGCAATTGCTTCCACCTCTGAGTCATGGGAGATGGAGAGATTCATCTTTAAGGTCCATCAAGATCACTTCTATGAAGTTGTGGCCAAGAAGAAAGTGATCCCTGAGGTTCCTTTCAAACTCAAAAAGAATGAGTGTCCAGAGATCCGACTTGAAATCCAAAGAAGAAGTTGGGAAGTTCTAACCAACCCCATTCAACAAGTCAGGATCTTAATGGTTCAAGAGTTCTATGCAAATGCATGGGTTACTAGGAACCATGATCAAAGTGTGAACCCAAACCCAAAGAATTGGCTCACCATGGTTCGGGGGAAATACTTAGATTTCAGTCCAGAGAATGTGAGGCTGGCGTTCAACTTGCCAATGATGGAAGAGAACGCATGCCCCTACACTAGAAGAGTCAACTTTGATCAAAGGTTGGACCAAGTCCTCATGGACATATGTGTGGAAGGAGCTCAATGGAAAATTGACTCAAAAGGCAAGCCGGTTCAACTAAGAAGGCTTGACCTCAAACTAGTAGCTAGAGGATGGTTGGAGTTTATTCAACGCTCAATTATTCCTACTAGCAACCGGTCTGAAGTTACTATAGACCGGGCCATCATGATCCATAGCATCATGATTGGGGAGGAAGTGGAGGAAGAAGGCTTACTAGTAGCTAGAGGATGGTTGGAGTTTATTCAACGCTCAATTATTCCTACTAGCAACCGGTCTGAAGTTACTATAGACCTATAGACCGTGATTCATAGCATCATGAATAGAGAGGAAGTAGAAGTTCATGAGGTTATATCCCAAGAACTCTACAAGGTGGCGGATAAGTCCTCTACTTTGGCAAGGAGAGAGCCCAGCCATGGAGCTCAAGAGGCGCAAGCATGAGGAAACCATGAAATCCCTGAGATGCCTCAAGGGATGCACTTTCCTCCATAAAACTATTGGGAACAAATCAACACTTCCCTAGGTCCTAGGTGTTCCAACATGGGACAATTAAGGTGGAACATCAAGAGCACCCCATCATCCTCCATGAAATTAGAGAAGATCAAAGAGCTATGAGGGAGGAGCAAGAAAGACAAGGAAGAGACATAGAGGAGCTCAAAAGCACCATTGGTTCTTCAAGAAGAGGAA
>NC_029793.2:99557781-99558239 GCF_000816755.2 Arachis ipaensis
TAGTTTAATTATTTTGATGTGGTGACAATACTTTTTGTTTTCTGAATGAATGCTTGAACAGTGCATATTTTTTATCTTGTTGTTTATGAATGTTAAATATGTTGGCTCTTGAAATAATGATGAACAGGAGAAATATTATTTGATAATTTGAAAAATTATAAAAATAATTCTTGAAGCAAGAAAAAGCAGTGAATACAAAAGCTTGCAGAAAGAAAAAAGAAGAAAAAAAATATAGCAAAAAAAAAAGAGAAAGAAAAAGAAAAAGCAAGCAGAAAAAGCTAAAAGCTCTTTAAACCAAAAGGCAAGAGCAAAAAGCCAATAACCCTTAAAACCAAAAGGCAAGGGTAATAAAAAGCATCCAAGGCTTTGAGCATCAGTGGATAGGAGGGCCTAAAGGAATAAAATCCTGGCCTAAGCGGCTAAACCAAGCTGTCCCTAACCATGTGCTTGTGGCGTGA
>NC_029793.2:99558402-99559293 GCF_000816755.2 Arachis ipaensis
CATCTTGGGACGTTTAGTTCTTAGATCATGGGGGCTGGCCATTCGGCCATGCCTGGACCTTATCACTTATGTATTTTCAACGGTAGAGTTTCTACACACCATAGATTAAGGTGTGGAGCTCTGCTGTTCCTCAAAGATTAATGCAAAGTACTACTGTTTTTCTATTCAATTCAACTTATTCCGCTTCTAAGATATTCATTCGCACTTCAATATGATGGATGTGATGATCGTGACAGTCATCATCATTCTCAACTTATCAACGCGTGCCTAACAACCACTTCTGTTCTACCTTAGATTGAATGGATATCTCTTGGATATCTAATACAGGGGACCGAGTCTGAGTTATTAGTGTCTTCGTGGTATAAGTTAGAACCCATGGATGGCCATTCCTGAGATCCAGAAAGTCTAAACCTTGTTTGTGGTATTCTGAGTAGGATCTGGGAAGGGATGGCTGTGACGAGTTTCAAACTCGCGAGTGTTGGGCGTAGTGACAGACGTAAAAGGATAGTAAATCCTATTCCAGTATGATCGAGAACCGACAGATGATTAGCCATGCAGTGACAGCGCATTGGACCATTTTCACAAGAGGATGGGATGTAGCTATTGACAACGGTGATGCCCTACATAAAGCTTGCCATGGAAAAGAGTAGGATTGATTGGATGAAGACACCAGGAAAGCAGAGATCAGAGGAACGAAAGCATCTCTATACGCTTATCTGAAATTCTCACCAATGAATTACATAAATACCACTATCCTATTTTATATTTTATTTAATTTTCATCCACTATAATTTCTTAATACAATTTAATCCGCCTGACTGAGATTTACAAGGTGACCATAGCTTGCTTCAAGCCGACAATCTCCGTGGGATCGACCCTTACTCACGTAAG
>NC_029793.2:99559425-99565437 GCF_000816755.2 Arachis ipaensis
AGTTATTAGTGTCTTCGTGGTATAAGTTAGAACCCATGGATGGCCATTCTTGAGATCCGAAAAGTCTAAACCTTGTTTGTGGTATTCTGAGTAGGATCTGGGAAGGGATGGCTGTGACGAGCTTCAAACTCGCGAGTGCTGGGCGTAGTGACAGACGCAAAAGGATTACTGAATCCTATTCCAGTATGATCGAGAACCGACAGATGATTAGCCATGCAGTGACAGCGCATTGGACCATTTTCACAAGAGGATGGGATGTAGCTATTGACAACGGTGATGCCCTACATAAAGCTTGCCATGGAAAAGAGTAGGATTGATTGGATGAAGACACCAGGAAAGCAGAGATCAGAGGAACGAAAGCATCTCTATACGCTTATCTGAAATTCTCACCAATGAATTACATAAATACCACTATCCTATTTTATATTTTATTTAATTTTCATCCACTATAATTTCTTAATACAATTTAATCCGCCTGACTGAGATTTACAAGGTGACCATAGCTTGCTTCAAGCCGACAATCTCCGTGGGATCGACCTTTACTCACGTAAGGTTTATTACTTGGATGACCCAGTGCACTTGCTGGTTAGTTGTACGAAGTTGTGAAACAGATATAAGATCATTAACGTGCGTATTGAGTTTTTAGCACCGTTACGAAGGAATGGAATGATCACGATTTCGCACACCAGGTTGCCAAACCTTTGAGCAACCTACTTGTCTCTAATGTACCTTTTGTTTTTGATAATGAATGCATGCTAGCCTTTGAAGAACTTAAGAACAAACTCTCCTCTGCTCCTATCATAGCACCACCATGCTGGGATTTACCCTTTGAGTTGATGTGTGATGCATCAGATTTTGCTGTGGGTGCTGTTTTAGGACAGACGAAGGACAAATTGGTGCATGTTATTTACTATGCCAGCAAAGTCCTCAATAAAAATCAAAGAAACTATACCACTACAGAAAAGGAACTACTTGCCATTGTCTTTGCTTTTGATAAATTTAGATCATATCTCATTGGCTCCAAACTAATTGTATTCACTGATCATGCAGCACTCAAATACATGCTTATCAAACAAGAGTCCAAGCCCAGACTAATAAGGTGGGTCCTACTACTCCAAGAGTTTGATATTGAAATTAAAGATAGGAGTGGAGCAGAGAACAAAGTGGCTGATCACCTTTCAAGGATCCCACAAGAAGATGATGGGGCACACCAATTTGCAGTGAATGAGAGCTTTCCTGATGAGTAGTTGATGATGATCCAAGAGGCCCCTTGGTTCGCGGACATAGCCAATTTCAAGGCTATTAGAGAACTACCAACTAACATCAACAAACACATGAGGAAAAAGCTAGTCAAAGATGCTAAACATTACATCTGGGATGAGCCCTATTTGTTCAAAAAGTGTGCAGCTGGGATCTTGAGAAGGTCGCTATCTCCCATGAAGAAGGACAAGAAGTGTTTTGGCAATGTCATTGATCTGCATATGGAGGTCATTTCAGTGGAGAAAGAACTGCAGCAAATGTGCTACAATGTGGATTCTATTGGCCAACCATGTTCAAGGATGCAAGGGATTTGGTATCAAGGTGTGATGAATGCCAAAGGACTGGCAATCTACCCAAGAAAAATGAGATGCCACAGAGGTTCATAATGGAGTTAGAGTTGTTTGATGTGTGGGGAATTGATTTCATGAGACATTTCCCATCCTCCTACTCAAACAGTTATATATTGGTGGCTGTAGATTATGTGTCAAAGTGGGTAGAAGCCATAGCCACTTCAACAAATGACAATAAGGTTATGATGAACTTTTTGAGAAAGAATATCTTCAGTAGATTTGGAGTTCCTAGAGCTCTCATCAGTGATGGAGGAACACACTTCTACAATAGGCAACTTGAAGCACTCCTCTCTAAATATGGAGTCAAGCACAAAGTGGAAACTCCATACCATCCGCAGACTAATGGACAAGCTGAGATTTCAAACAGGGAGCTCAAAAGAATTCTTGAAAAAACTGTTGGAAGCTCAAGAAAGGATTGGTCTAAGAAGCTGGATGATGCATTATGGGCCTACAGGACAGCCTTCAAAACACCTTTTGGGATGTCTCCATACCAACTGGTGTATGGCAAGGCTTGTCACTTACCAGTTGAGCTTGAACATAGAGCATTCTGGGCTTTAAAAATGTTAAACTTTGATGATCAAGCTGCTGGAGAAAAGAGGCTAAGGCAACTCAATGAGCTGGAGGAATTCAGAAATCAAGCCTATGACAATGCAAAGATTTACAAGGAAAACACAAAGAGGTGTCATGATAAAAAGATAGCAAGAAGAGAGTTCAAAGAAGGACAAAGAATGTTGCTATACAATTCAAGACTTAAGTTCTTCCCAGGGAAGCTCAAGTCTCGATGGTCTGGACCCTTCACCATCTATGGTCATGTAGAGCTCATGGAGGACAAAACACAAAGAACTTTCAATGTGAATGGCCATAGACTTAAGCATTACTTCAGAGACTCACTGGATGAAGAGAGAGTGAGCTACCATCTCAGCTAAAGAAGGAAGGATGTTAAGCTAGTGACGCTAAAGAAGCGCTAGTTGGAGGCACACTAACACTTTATATCCTTTTTATTTACTGCTTTCTTAGAAGTAGATTAAAATTGTCAATTTAGGTAGTTTAAGTTTTAGTTTAATATTCTGTTTTCATAGCTTTCTAAAGGTAGATCGTAGGTAGTAGATTAGGAATTTTAAATTTTAGTTTTGATAGTTAGAAAATCTTCACATTCTATTTCTTTTCTTTCTGGAAATGCAATTTGATGAACATAAATTCTAAGGATGAGTAATTGGAATGAGAACTAGCTAAAAAGCTAAGTTTGGTGTGGCCACCAACCCACTTAATCTAGACTTACAACCTTTTGAGCAAATTAAATTTGAAAATAAGCCCAGAGATTAAGTTTGGTGTGGCCACCACCATACAAAATCCCATCTAGCAAGCCCAATACCATCCAAATTGAAAGCAATTAATAAGTTGGTAAGTGCATGAAAGTAGATTTTAAATGTGTTTGGAAGGGGTTGAAAGCAATGGAATGTGAAAGGATGAGATTTAATTCACCCTTATGAACACATTAAAAACCCAATGATGAACCCAATTTATTAAGATGCAATGGGATTAAGTTTGGTGTCCCAAGGGACACTCATCAGTTGCAATCTCATTCATTCATATAAAAAGGAATGTGGAGGACTCTTTTGTCACTACTGATGGGGTTTCGGTTTCATTTTCCAGGAGAGAGAATGGGCCCACATGATTGATAAGTCATCAAGAAGAGAGTCAAAGTGTACTTGCACTTTGGAACTCAACACATGCAGAAAGCAAAGTGAGATAAGGATTGGTGCCTCTTTCCACGCTAGGCGCCACTCCCAAGTGGGAAAATATTTAATTACTTTCACTTTCCACCATTCAGACCACACTTTCCATCCCTATAAAAACCTCTACTTTTCCCACCTCTCCTCCCACTTCAAACCCCAGCCTCACAATTCCTTCTTTCTTCTCGTTTCTTTCCTCTTTTCTTTACCTTTCTTCTTTTTCTTGATTAGGACAATCAAGTCCTAAGTTTGGTGTTGAGGCAAAAGTGTGTTTTGCTTGCTTTCTCTTGCAATATTTTCCAACTTTCTTTAAACCTTCAAACATCTTTCCTCAACCCAATGACACCACCAAAAATCTCAGCATCAAAGAAAAGAAAGACCAAGGAACCAGTTTCTGGATCCTCAAGTTCAAGCTTCAATGAGTACAAGTTCCTCTCCTCATTCAACCAAAACCAATTCTATGGTTGGATGAGTGAGAGGCAAATCATCCCAGAGGTTGGTTTTCAGCTGGGAAGAAATGAACATCCTGAGATCAACAGGGAGATAAATAATAGAGGCTGGGCACTCTTGTGCAACCCACCAAGAAAAGTAGTGGAAAGTTTGGTGAGAGAGTTCTATGCCAACGCTATGCCTCAGCCAGGGCAACCACATGGCTATCTTAGCTATGTGAGAGGGAAGTCCATTGATTATAGCCCCTCCAACATAGAGAGGATGCTAATGGTGAAGCAAACAAACTCCACCCGGAGCTATGAGGAAAGAATGAAGCAACAAGACCCAGGATTTGATGAGATCCTCAATGAGATCTGTGTACTGAATGTGCAATGGATAAATGACAAGGATGGGAGGCCCAACCAGCTGAGAAGAAGGGATTTAAGCCCCCAAGCTAGAGGGTGGCTAGATTTTATGAGAAGGTCTCTAATTCCCATATCCAACACTTTAGAGGTAACCAAAGAGAGAGCTGTGCTCATATACAACATAATGAAGGGAGAAAATATCAATGTTGGGGAGTTGATTGCCAACAACATCAACAAAGTGCTGAAAAGCACCAAAGATAGCTCAAGGTTGGCATTCTCCAGCATCATCCAAAGGCTGTGTGATGAAGCAGGGGTGGAAAAAATTATTGATGAAGTGCTAGTGGAGCAAGAAAAGCCCATAATTGCCAAGAAGATGGCCAAGGTGGTGGCTGTCAACCCACTTCAAAGGGCTAGGGAACACAAAGCTCATGCTCATATACCACAAGGGCAACCACAACAAGAAGAAGAAGGGGCTGAGGAGCAACCATACCACCAAGCACTTCAACTCCACCATACCAACAACACCAACAATTTCCTGAAGGATTCAACTGGGAGCAAGTGCAAGGAGACATACAACAAATAAAAGGATACATACACCATCTGAGAGAGGATGTCAACCAACTCAAGGATAATAAAAAACAACAATAGAACCAAATGAATCAGAACATACAACAACTCTAAGGGAGCTTGGAGCACATGAGGAAGGAGCAGCAAGAACAATTCGACTGGGGAGAGATGCAAAGTGCACTCAACAAAATAGTAGAGCAGAACAAATGGCAACAGAGGAACCTTGCTAAGTTCAGGCATCTTTATGATGCCAGAACCATTTCAAGGAGGCAATATGATATCAACACACAAGCGAAGCTAAATCACTTGTGCAATGCTGTGGCCGCTCTAAACCCCGGATACCCAACATTCATGCAAGGGATGGAGGAGTTGAGTGCTAGACAAGAGGAAATTCTAGCTAAACACAAGAAGGATGAAAGAAACTATATGAGAAGGCTAGGATTCTGGAAGCCCAAGGATGCAAAGGCACAAGAAGGATCTTCCAAAAAGGATGAAGATGACTCCTCCCCTTCCAAAAAGAAAGACAAAGGGAAGGGACTAATGAACCGAAGCTGCTCAAGGTTGTTGAGTTTCATGGTTGACACTCAAATTTCTGAAATTTCTGTTTAAGTTTCTTTATGTTTTAAATTTTTGTTTAAAAATAAATAGTAATGCTAGGATAGTTTATGATTAATGCTTAGTTTTTTTTATGCCTGAAGTCTTTTGTGAGTCTTTTCAAAAGCAAGAAAGAAAATGCAATGTTAAGATTAAGCCTTTTCAACTTCAACAAAAGCATAGCTGTTTCCATAAGAGTCATTGTGAGTTGCTACAAAAATAAGAGCAAAAGAGACTAAGACCAAGTGGGAATGTTCAAAAACTAAGACATAATGAACTAAGTGTAGAACCTTGAATGAAATAGAAAGAAAATAAGTCATGAAAAGTGGTACACGAAATTGTGATCTCCAGGCTCGAACAGATCCTGGTAATGGCTCCAAAGCTTGGTGCTCTGATCTTAATTCATAATTGTCACAACTTCGATACAACTAACCAGCAAGTGCACTGGGTCGTCCAAGTAATACCTTACGTGAGTAAGGGTCGAATCCCACAGAGATTGTTGGTATGAAGCAAGCTATGGTCACCTTGTAAATCTCAGTCAGGCAGATATAAAGTGATGATAGTGTTTTCGAATTTAATATAATAAGATAGGGATAGAAATACTTATGTAAATCATTGGTAGGAATTTCAGATAAGCGAATGGAGATGCTTTTCGTTCCTCTGAACCTCTGCTTTCCTGCTATCTTCATCCAATCAGTCTTACTCCTTTCCATG
>NC_029793.2:99571687-99577351 GCF_000816755.2 Arachis ipaensis
CTAATACAATAGTAAAAGGTCCTATTTATAATAAACTAGTCACTAGGGTTTACATGAGTAAGTAATTGATGCATAAATCCACTTCCGGGGCCCACTTGGTGTGTGTTTGGGCTGAGCTTAAGTGTAGCACGTGTAGAGGCCATTTGTGGAGTTGAACGCCAGTTTCTGTGCCAGTTTGGGCGTTCAACTCTGGTTTTGGATCCTTTTCTGGCGCTGGATGCCAGATTTGGGCAGAAGGCTGGCGTTGAACGCCAGTTTACGTCGTCAATTCTTGGCCAAAGTATGGACTATTATATATTGCTGGAAAGCCCTGGATGTCTACTTTCCAACGCGATTAGAAGCGCGCCATTTCGAGTTCTGTAGCTCCAGAAAATCTACTTTGAGTGCAGGGAGGTCAGAATCCAACAGCATCAGCAGTCCTTTTTCAACCTCTGAATCTGATTTCTGCTCAAGTCCCTCAATTTCAGCCAGAAAATACCTGAAATCATATGAAAACACACAAACTCATAGTAAAGTCCAGAAATGTGAATTTAACATAAAAACTAATGAAAACATCCCTAAAAGTAACTAGATCCTACTAAAAACATACTAAAAACAATGTCAAAAAGCGTATAAATTATCTGCTCATCACAACACCAAACTTAAATTGTTGCTTGTCCCCAAGCAACTGAAAATCAAATAGGATAAAAAGAAGAGAATATACTACAAATTCGAAACTATCAATGAAACAGAGCTTCAATCATATGAGCGGGACTTATAGCTTTTTGCCTCTTGAATAGTTTTGGCATCTCACTTTATCCATTTGAAGTTTAGAATGATTGGCATCTATAGGAACTTCAGATTTCAAATAGTGTTATTGACTCTCCTAGTTCAGTATGATGATTCTTGAACACAGCTTCTTTATGAGTCTTGGCCGTGGCCCTAAGCACTTTGTTTTCCAGTATTACTACCGGATACATAAATGCCACAGACACATAATTGGGTGAACCTTTTCAGATTGTGACTCAGCTTTGCTAAAGTCCCCAATTAGAGGTGTCCAGGGTTTTTAAGCACACTCTTCTTTTGCTTTGGACCTTGACTTTAACCGCTCAGTCTCAAGTTTTCACTTGACACCTACACGCCACAAGCACATGGTTAGGGACAGCTTGGTTTAGCCGCTTAGACCAGGATTTCATTCCTTTAGGCCCTCCTATCCACTGATGCTCAAAGCCTTGGGATCCTTTTTATTGGCCTTGCCGTTTGGTTTTAAGGGTTATTGGCTTTTTTGCTCTTGCCTCTTGGTTTTAAGAGCTTTTGGCTTTTTCTGCTTGCTTTTTCTTTCTATTTTTTTCTATTTTTTTCGCTTATTTTTTTTTTCTACAAGCTTTGTTCTTTGCTGCTTTTTCTTGCTTCAAGAATCATTTTTATGATTTTTCAGATTATCAAATAACATGTCTCCTAGTCATTATTCTTTCAAGAGCCAACATATTTAACATTCTTAAACAACAACTTCAAAAGACATATGCACTGTTCAAACATTCATTCAGAAAACAAGAAGCATTGTCACCACATCAATATAATTAAGCTAAGTTCAAGGATAAATTCGAAACTCATGTACTTCTTGTTCTTTTGATTTAAAACAGTTTTTATTTAAGAGAGGTGATGGATTTATAGGACATTCATAACTTTAAGACACAGTTACTAACTACTAATGATCCTGTAATGAAGACACAAACATGGATAAGCACATAACATATAAAACGAAAAATAGAAGAAAGAAGAACAAGGAATGAATCCACCTTAGTGATGGTGGCGTTTCCTTCTTGAGCTCTTCTATGTCTCTTCCTTGCCTTGGCTGCTCCTCCTTCATTGCTTTTAGATCTTCTCTGATTTCATGAAGGATGATGGAGTGCTCTTGATGCTCCACCCTTAGTTGCTTCCAATAATTGTGTGGAAGAAAATGTATCCCCTGAGGTATCTCAGGGATCTCTTGATTTGCAGTCAAATGTTCTACCACTGAGCTATAGACCCTTGATGGAAGCTTTTGTCTTCCCTTTCCTCTTTCTAGAGGTTTCTCTGGCCTTAGGTGCCATCAATGGTTATGGAAAAAAACAAAAAAGCTATGCTTTTACCACACCAAACTTAGAATGTTGCTCGCCCTCGAGCAAAAGAAGAAAGAATAGAAGAATAAGAAGAAGATATGGAGAAGATGGATGGGAGTGTGTATTCGGACATATGGGTGGGATTGGGTGGGAGAAAGATGTTGAATTTTGAAGGTAGTGGGTGTATGGATGTGAGTGGTAAAGGGTTAAGAGTGTTTGTTGGGAATATAGGATGATTGAGAAGAGAGAAGAGAGTGAGTGGAGGTAGGTGGGGATCCTGTGGGGTCCACAGATCCTGAGATGATCCTGTGAGGTCCACAGATCTTGAGGTGTCAAGGCATTTACATCCCTGCACCAATTTAGGCATGTAAAATGCCCTTGCACACAACTCTGGGCGTTCAGCGCCAGGTTGGTGCCCAGTTTGGGCGTTCAACGCCCCTTTGCTGCCATTTCTGGCGTTGAACACCAGAACCATGCTTGTTCTGGGCGTTCAGCGCCAGGATGCTCCCATTCTGGGCGTTCAGCGCCAGAACTATGCTCTGTTCTGGCGTTTGAACGCCAGACAGATGCTCCTCCAGGGTGTGGTTTTTCTTCTGCTGTTTTTGATTCCGTTTTTGATTTTTTTGTTTATTTTGTGACTCCACATGATCATGAACCTAAGAAAACATGAAAAACAATAAAAATAAGAATTAGATAAACATTGGGTTGCCTCCCAACAAGCGCTTCTTTAATGTCAATAGCTTGACAGAGGGCTCTCATGGAGCCTCACAGATGTGCAGAGCTTTGTTGAGACTCTCCAACACCAAACTTAGAGTTTGGATATGGGTGTTCAACACCAAACTTAGAGTTTGGTTGTGGCCTCCCAACACCAAACTTAGAGTTTGACTGTGGGGGCTCTGGTTGACTCTGCTTTGAGAGAAGCCTTTTTTGCTTCCTCTCCATGGTTGCAGAGGGAGATCCTTGAGTTTTAAACACAAAGGAGTCCTCATTCCATTGAAGGACTATTTCACCTCTGTCAACATCAATCACAGCTCTTGCTGTGGCCAGGAAAGGTCTTCCTAGGATGATGGATTCATCCTCTTCCTTTCCAGTATCCAGGACTATGAAATCAGCAGGGATGTAAAGGCCTTCAACCTTTACTAACACGTCCTCTACTTGTCCATATGCCTGTTTTCTTGAACTGTCTGCCATCTCTAATGAGATTTTAGCAGCTTGCACCCCATAGATTCCCAGTTTCTCTATTACAGAGAAAGCCTGGTTGGGGCTTTTGATCCTTCCATGAGAAATTTGGATGATTTCTCCATGTTGAGTTATAGGTGTTTCCATAAGGTTCACCTAAATAATTTATCTCTGCTATTGCAGGGTTCTCAGGATCATAGGCTTCCTCTTCAGAAGATGCCTCTTGAGTACTGTTGGATGCAGCTTGCATTCCATGCAGACTCTGAGAAATCATATTGACTTGCTGAGTCAATATTTTGTTCTGAGCCAATATGGCATTCAGAGTATCAACTTCAAGAACTCCCTTCTTCATAGGCGTCCCATTGCTTACAGGATTCCTTTCAGAAGTGTACATGAACTGGTTATTAGCAACCATGTCAATGAGTTCTTGAGCTTCTGCAGGCGTTTTCTTTAGGTGAATGGATCCACCTGCAGAGGTATCCAATGACATCTTAGATAACTCAAACAGACCATCATAGAATATATCCAAGATGGTCCATTCTGAAAGCATGTCAGAAGGACACTTTTTGGTCAACTGTTTGTATCTTTCCCAAGCTTCATAGAGTGATTTACCTTCTTTCTGTCTGAAGGTTTGAACATCAGCTCTAAGCTTGCTCAGCTTTTGAGGAGGAAAGTACTTGGCTAAGAAAGCCGTGACCAGCTTATCCCAAGAGTTCAGGCTGTCTTTAGGTTGAGAATCTAACCATAATCTAGCTCTGTCTCTTACAGCAAAAGGGAAAAGCATGAGCCTGTAGACTTCAGGATCTATTCCATTAGTCTTAACAGTATCACATATCTGCAAGAATTCAGTTAAGAACTGAAAAGGATCTTCAGATGGAAGTCCATGAAACTTGCAGTTCTGCTGCATTAGAGAAACTAATTGAGGTTTCAGCTCAAACTTGTTTGCTCCAATGGCAGGAATGGAGATGCTTCTTCCACGTAAATTGGAATTAGGTGCAGTAAAGTCACCAAGCATTCTCCTTGTATTATTATTATTTTCGGCTGCCATCTCCTTTTCCTGTTCGAAAATTTCTGAAAGGTTATCTCTGGATTGTTGTATTTTAGCTTCTCTTAATTTTCTCTTCAGAGTCCTTTCAGGTTCTGGATCTGCTTCCACAAGAATGTTCTTATCCTTGCTCCTGCTTATATGACAAAGAAGAATGGCCAGAAAAATGATAATAATAATAGAGATCCTTTATACCACAGTATAGGGATCCCTTTGTGAGTGGAAGAAAAGGGGAAGAAATTCGAACACAGATAGAAGAGGGGGTTCGAATTTGGTGATGATGTGAGGAAGAGATGTTAGTAGATGTATAAATAAATAGAATAAGATGGGGGAGGGAAAATTTTCGAAAATTATTTTGAAAAAGAGTCAGTGATTTTTGAAAATAGTTTTTGAAAAAGTTTAGTATTTTTTTCGAAATTTTTTTTTAATTAAAAAATAAAAATAATTAGTTAATAAAAAAGAAATTTTTGAAAAAGAGGGAAGATATTTTCGAAAATTAGAGAGAGAGAGTTAGTTAGGTAGTTTTGAAAAAGTTAAGAAACAAACAAAAAGTTAGTTAGTTATTTGAAACAAATTTGAAAAGATAAGAAGTTGGGAAGTTAGAGAAGATATTTTGAAATCAAATTTTGAAAAAGATAAGATAAGAAGATATTTTTGAAAAGATATGATAGGAATTAGTTTTGAAAAAGATTTGATTTTTAAAATCACAATTAATGACTTGATTCACAAGAAATCACAAGATATGATTCTAGAACTTAAAGTTTGAATCTTTCTTAACAAGCAAGTAACAAACTTCAAATTTTTGAATCAAAACATTAATTGATTATGTTATTTTCGAAAATTTGATATAAAAATAAGAAAAAGATTTTTGAAAAATATTTTTGGAATTTTCGAAAATAACTAAGAATTTTGAAAAAGATTTGAATTTTGAAAAAGATTCTGAAAAAGATAAGATTTTCAAATTGAAAATTTGATTTGACTCATTGGCAACAACTTGATTTTTAAAAAATTTTGAAAAAGTCAACTCAAATTTTCGAATTTGATGAGAGAGAAAAAGGGAAAGATATTTTTTTTATTTTTGAATTTTTATGATGAGAGAGAAAAACATGAAAATTATGCAATGCATGAAATTTTTAGATCAAAACAGTGAATGCATGCAAGAATGCTATGAATGTCAAGATGAACACCAAGAACACTATGAAGATCATGATGAACATCAAGAACACATTTTTGAAAAATTTTTAATGCAAAGAAAACATGCAAGACACCAAACTTAGAATTCTTTAATGCTTACACACTAAGAATTCAAGAATGCATATGATAAACATGAAAAGACACAAAACAAAAAATCATCAAGAT